>NC_056746.1:1456527299-1456632299 GCF_019279795.1 Protopterus annectens | reverse complement strand
AGGTGTGGGGTTCGAGACTGACAAGGGCATTTTATTTTGCTAATGAGCAGTACAAGGGCCCTGCCATAGAGTGACTAAGGCAATTTTAAGCAGTTGTAAGCGGGTTTGCGTGGGTTTGCGTGATGCTTAGCTAAGCACACACATGCAAACACTGGTGCAAACCTGCTAACCACTGCTTAAAAGTGCTTACTCCTGCTAACCCCCGCGGTAATTTCTTTTAAAGAAAAGAAAATGGGGAGATAGGAAAGTGGTGAAAAAGGGGGCATAAAGAGGGACAGACAGTAGGTAAACAAGCTCAGGATGTGCAGGATGGGTGTAGGGAAGGTCCATAGCTGCCCATTTTTTTACCAGCAACAGCTGTGCATATGCAATAAATTTGGAGTGATATTTGAAACCTTCCGCCCCTGGGAGAGGGGTGAGGACAAGAAAGTATGTTGTACTGCCAATTAGAATTATCAGTTTACATGTCCAGTGAACATGTATGTGAAATGGGCAGCTATGCATGGGGCATAATTTTTTTGTGGGTACAGATTGACCTTTTTTTTTTTTTTTCAGGTGAGAGTGGAAAGTGAGGTAGAGGAAGTAGGTATGTTTGGGGAGATAGGTTGGGGAGGTTAACAGACAAGACAAATAAGATGCATACAGGAGCAGTGTATGACACATGGGGTGGGTGAACACAATTGACGGGGACAGATGCTTGGAAATCGCAAGCCCATGAGTCCACAGATGGTAACAGTGGAACTGAGATCCCCACCCATGGGCAGTCACCACTGCACCTTCACAGCCCTGAGGTTGGCTGTGCTGGGGGCTGCGTAGGATGGGCAGGCTCACCTGTGAGACTTGCCACTCTCCCCTCGAGCTGGCGCAGGGGATCAGCGACTGAATGATGGATCTCCCTATGCACCACAGCCTGGACCCTTTGAAGGGTGACAGGTGGCCCTTCTCCGCCCATGCTTGCACTGGGGGGGGATGAGCCCCATCCCCTGCAGCGCTTCCACCCGAAAGTGGCACAGGACCAACAGAGGAGGGGAGCCCAGGCTGGGCACTGGACCTGCTGGTGCCAGGTGCACTCACCAGCTGAGGAGGGACAGGTGGGTCCGCTGGGACTGGCCTTCCTATACGTTCTGTGATTAGGTGTGTTTAATTAAAACATAAACAACAGCATTCCAGATTAGTTGTAACAGCATGCAGTAATATTCCCATTTACCCAACACACCAAGGTTCCAACATTTGAACAGCAAGCATAATACATGCATATATTGAATGACAGTGGATATTCTAACAGCATGCAGGGATGATTGGTAGCAACAGGCCACCGTGATTGTGGTGTTTGAACAGGACACATGCATCAAAGTGAATGCTAATATTTATAGAACAATAGGACATATGTCCAAACAAATATTTGAGATTACACATACCCATTGAGGTGTGGAATTGCATGGTTTATGCACATACAATAGAGTGTAAAAAGAAACCTCAATTAACATCTTATAAGTACTTTTACTCTACACTACATTCCTAGTGACTGCAAGTGTATATCCCCTACATGTATTATTATACTTGCCAACATGCATTAGGTTGTGCAAAGGGTTTGGCTAGTTCAATATATACCTGACCTATATCTGACATACTAACTGTCCAAGATGCAAATGTTACTGCTACATATTTCTTGATTTCATTTATATTTCTTTATCTACATATCTGGATGTTTTCACATGACATTTTCACTTCACTTTGTACACAACCCTGCATTTCTTGAAGCACACTCACATTTCTGGGGAACAAATTAACATGCTACTCTTGTGCCAGATTTACTTATGCATGCCAGCCAGTAACTGACTGTTGAGGACTGTATATATGCTTCACAGCTACTAGCACTTCCATCACCCACTTTAGATGGGACTGCACAACTCTGGGTTGCCAGCACTTATTAAAACAGTACTATTTGTATAATTCAAGGGTACAACAACATTTCAAAGTAAGTGACACAGACACACTCTGGGTTTTATACCTTTATTAATTACATTACACACTTTTCCACAGGCTCATTCCTTTATTTGATATAACAGTGCATATGGAAGACATATTCAAGACATATTATACCTTTATTAATAGGTTAGAACACAATTTTTCAGGCTTGCTCACTTATTTTATATGACAGTACCTGAAGAGATATTATTCCGGACATATTTTACCTTTCTTAATGGGTTACTACACTCTTTTTTTTCTGGCTCTCTGACTTTTTTATATGACAGTACATGCAGAGGACTTATTCAGGGCATTTTATGGTTGTATTATTGGACTACAACACTTTCTTTCATGATCTCGCCCCTATTTTATATAACAATACATGCAGAATAATCAGTAACCTGCCTGGTGGTGCAGCCTTGGCAGCCTATCTGCATAGGCTTGCTGATTCGCAGCACGTTCACCTGCAGCTGTGAAGTAAATGAAGGGATATTAAGACATACCTATCCATTATACAGAATCAATTATCAATTCTTACATACTGCATTCCATGGCTACCTACTCAGTTGTGGGGCATCTTGCATCCCACGGGCCTTCTGTATCCATTGGTTCAGGCGGACCTGCTTCCGTCTCTTCAGGTCTGCATGGTGGTGACGGACCTGCTCACCAGTCCGAGGAATGCCTGTGGCACTGGTGAGGTCATGAGCTAACCAGTTCCAAGCCTCTGCCTTGTACTCCATCCCTTGGAACTGACCCTGCAGGAGTCTTAACTCATGACAGTGGACAAGGAGCCAAACCATGTATTTCGACTCCTCGATGCCCCAACGTTGTACTCGGAAGCATGTACCCTCTCCAGCACCAGCCATTCTAACTGCAGATGTGAGCCACAATCAATTATAGTGAGTAATCCTGCCTATGGGGCTTATATATGCCGCATTTCCCGTACTTTTTTGTGATTGGCCATTTTTGTAAATTCTCGGCTGACTGCAGACCTGTTTAGTAATGGTTAATCTACCATTTTTAAGTATATGTATGTTAACAGTGGCTGTTTCTCCTAAGCTGTCATGGCTTAGTGGTTCAGTACTTTGATTATGGTGCACAGAGTCCTGGGTTCGAACCTTGTCATTCATTTTATTTTAATACTGTCCAGACAGGCTAGGGGTGTGGCTGTGTTTAACCAACTTTGCTCTACGTTGCTCCACATTGCCCTACGGTGTCCTGGTTGGTGCGGCGCGCACGTCCACGCAAACAGATTGCACTGGTTAAAGCGCTATATAACTATGGGCAACTCTATTGCCCTGGGTAAAGCACTATTTAACTCTGGACAACTCTGTTGTGCTGGGTAAGGCGCTATTTAGCTATGGGCAACTATATTGCGCTGGGTAAAGCTCTGCTTAACTGTGGGCAATTATATATCAGGATCCTTTAAATATATATATTTTCTTCACTGATACATAGGCCATTTCACTGCTTTTTACTAATATTTTAATCATATATGTCAGGTATTATTTCATATACTGATTTAAAACATAAATAAGAAGGGGAGTGGTGGGACTCGAACCACAAATGTCTCCTCTTTGTGCGAATGCTCTATCATTACGCTATTGCTCTTTGGTGTGATTTGCATAAACATTCTTTCTTATGCTCTTCCATGTCGGAATTGCTAACTGCAGCTAAGTAATGGGCACTCCCACGCACACACACACAAATACGGGCAGCTATTTCGGGAATTTAAAAAAAAATAAAATTAATGTTTTACTTTTTATAACTGTGATGGAGGTTTACAGTGTCAGGGAGTGTGGCGTTGGGTGCAAGGACATTTGAGCGGACTCACTCTTGTGTGTTTTCATTTTACTTTTCAAACCCTTGCAGGGGCGTGGACATTTAGACTGCTCAGCAGTCGGACATGCCCCTTGCTTTCCTACACGGTCCGTGTAAGACTTACGTTTGAGTCAACATGCCCTCATGAATATTCATGGCACACTGACGTCATACCGTTCAACTGCAGCCTCCGAGTAAGACTTATTAAGTCTTACACGGAGGATTCATGAATCCGGGGGTCTATTTGTATCTATAAAAAGGCCAGCAGTAATGAGTCCATCAGTGATGTTACTGTATATCTTATCATTTGCAGTGAATAGGGTGGTTAAAGTATTAAACTTTTTTTCTCAAGCTATGCTATTTGTAAGAAGATCATAGATGTTAATATGCTTGAAAAGTTGTTTTTTTCAAATGTTTTTGCAAATGGAGAGAAATTTGAGATATGAAAAAAGTATATGAGGTTTTTAGGAAAGAAAATATTGGTAAATGAATAATGTATGTATGCTTGAAGGTTTCTGGGCCTATTCCTGAAGTCAGGGAGAAACTGAAAATACCAGTACTTGGTTTTGTAATTTTTTTTAGCAGCCCTCTTGAGGAAAATCAGATGAAGAGTGCTGAAATCAGGAGAGGAAGGTTTCAAACTTTTCAAGAGTACTTTTGCTTTTTCAGTATTAATTTATGAAAAGAAGAATGTTGCAGCATATTCATCTAGAGGATATATCTGAGGAGAGGTGAGTGACTATCAGGAAGAGTATAGGTGTGTAAGAGGTGGAACAAGAATTAGTGATATCGATAATGGAAGAGATGAAAAAGCATGTATCATCTTCGGCTGTAGTGGGAGAGGTAAAAGGAGCTGAAGAAGATGAGGTAGGGGTGGAGTTTATGATTTGACATGTTAGGCGTTTTACTATCTTCCAGATAAACTTAGGGCAGGATGTGCAAGAAGTCTGCTTCTGTCTGAAGTGCAATGATTTGGCTTAGCTGGCTGCTATTATGGTTTGTGGAGTGGATGATTACCTTATTTTATATCTATTAACATGTATTTATTAACATTTTGTCAATGACATCATTAGTTTGTATTGCCCTTTTAAATTTTTGTTACTTAGGGGGAGTGGCTACTATCATGTGATGCACAAAGGGAGTCTTTAAAAAGTGTTCTGTGTTTGATTTTACTTTGTCTGATGAAGTTCTTTTGTTAAGGACGAAAGCGCTTACCAGCTTTCTTTTGTCTCACAATAAACTTGTTTGCTTTACCTTGTGGACTACCAGCATTTTTTACAGCATCAACATATCAGTGGTTTTATTGTGGAGTTTTTGGTCCGCGCACTTCTGCAGTTTGGTCAGTAGTTTCTTTCTGTCTTTTGGTGCTTACTGTTTGGTATGGCAGATATTGAAAGATACCATTAACTCCAACAAACCCTCTGTTAAAAGTACTGATTTCAGTACCTTTCAACGTGCTGTAGCAGATTTAACCAACATTATTTTGTCTCTTTCTCACAAAGTGGACTCCCTGACTGCCAAACCCCCAAATGAGGTAAAATGCTCTGCAACTACGTTGGAAGGAGGAGAAATGGCATCTTCCAACTCACAGAGCTCCTCGACCCATCCTTCTAGCTTAAAATTTTGTACTACTGGAGCATCTGGTCCTAGCAACATTAATTTGTCTTCTACCTACATGGCTAATTTAGCTATGAGTCCCACAAACTCTAGTCCTTGTGGACAACGAACTGCGGACATTTTTTCTGGTACACAAGGCTTGAATACAGTACCACAGTTAAAAGACTGGATTTCTGCCACTATTCCTCTACAAAACGGGCAAGTAAACCAAAATGGGACTGGTAACAAAAGCTTACATTTACTTTTAGAAGAGTTTGAATACTATTTATCTAAGATAAAACATTTACAAATGGACAATGCTTACTTTATAGAATGCCTCAAAGAAAAATTTGTACCTAAAGGGTTATGGATATGGAGGTATCCTAGTGGCTTAAAATCTGACTCTGATTTTTTTTCTTGAATTAACTGCGTTATTTGATAAACATGACTTTGACTATATGAAATTGATTGTATTTAACAATGAAAAAATTATTAATGAATTAATGGATAGTGCTACTGAATTGGATACAACAATTTCTACACATAGACAGTATGCAGTTTTTAAATGTGAGCATTTTAGAATTTTTAAAAGTATAGATGATTTGAGTAACAATATAAAATACCGTAAGATGAAAAAGTTAAACAGGGACAAAATGGAGTATAGTAAGGGCATTGCATACCCTAACCCCCCACCATCCCAGGAATGGGGTAACAAATATAATGCATCTAAAAATGTGATGGTAAATTCTAAGGATGTTCTCCAGACTCATTTCTTACATGACCAAGATGATGATGAATATTTTTTAGACAAGGAAGTATACCCCCCTTTAAGATGTTCGGAACGTCTGAAAAACAAGACCCCCCCAAGTGAGCAGCTTGAGAGGGGAGAATTATGTAGCCCATCCTCACAACAACAATCAATGGAACAGAGGGAGGGGGGGTTCGAATGACCACAAGGGTGAAAGGAACTTCCGCAACAGGAAATCGTTGAACAGGAAATAAGTTTTATGTTGAATAATACAGTCATTGATGATGTACAAGTAGTTGATAGTGGAGCTCATGTTTTACCCACTTGCCATATTTTAACTAACAGTATGGGTGATTTTAAGGTTTATAATTTTTCAAACCTCGACTTTAATAAAGAACAATGTGATGTTTTTTCCAAACGGTTTACTTATGTCCCATGGCAACATAGTAACATATCACAAACTTTGATGGACTTGAAATTGTATACCCGTAAACTAAATTTTAAGGTTTTATTTCAGAATTCCTTCCCTATTCACCCCACCAGCTCATTATCTATATCTAGCACATATAACCCCCCCTTGCATCCTATGGTCACCCTATTTGAGAAAATATGTGAATTAGATATTAGGAGTGCACTTTCCACCTATTGTAATGGGGAGGGTTACAATATCCAAGAAGGTACTCTTATAAAAGAAATTAATGGATTACTAGACACAATCAGAATTATGAAACCTGATAAGGGTGGTGGGGTTGCTGTTATGAACTTGGATGACTATAACAGAAAAATGTTGTTCATATTGGAAGGAAAAGCACACAGAAGATCATCCATCAGTGAGGTCAATGGTGAATATTTAATAATTAAAAATGAATTACAGGACCTATTTATTGATGGTTTTATTGATATGGATGTTTTGAATTATTTGACTGTTATGTATCCCAAACTAGCATTAATATTTGGTCTCCCAAAACTAGATAAGAATGTATTACAACCACCCATGCGACCCATAGTTGACTCCAAGGGTTCAGTTACACAACCCCTGGCAAAGTACTTAGATTTTAAGTTAAAGAAATTTGTGCAGCAAGAGTCACATATATGTAAAGACTCATGGAGCTTCTTAAAGGATATTAATCATATACCCTTTGAAGGCTCCTATATGTTAGTAACGGCTGATATAAAGGATTTGTATTCAACAATCCCCACCAGGAAGGGTTAGAATGGTTTAATGAATTTCTATATTTAAAGAAAATAAACCATTTTGATGTAATAATGTATACCCAGTTGATGGAGACGGTCCTTAAGAACAATTTTATTTTATTTAATAAGGACATTTTTTTACAACAGGAAGGGGTAGCTATGGGTTCTGCATGTGGTGGTCTTTATGCTAATATAGTGGTTTTACAGTGGGAGAAGAAACATTTGTTTCCTTCTGACTTTTACAAATATGTAAAATATTATACACGATTCCTAGACAACTTTTTTTATTTTATGGGATGGTCCCTATGCCCTTATTAGTGATTTTATTAGATATCTAGATTCTACCACTTCATTTTTAAGATTTACATATTCATTTAACTTACACAAGATAGCCTTCCTTGATATTAAATTAATTAAGGATTACCAGAATAGTAGGTTTATATCCAAAATATATTGAAAGGACACATATTCACATTCACTACTTCATTATAGTAGCACCCACCCTCAGAAACAGAAAAAAGATATTATTAAGGGACAGTTTGTATGGGCTGCCCATATAGTATCACTTTCAGAAGATTTTTTAGATGAATGTGATACTTTAAAAGATATGTTCTTAAAGAGGGGCTACCCGTTGAGACTTATTAACAATATCCTTTTAGAGGTAGTAAATAAGAGAGAAAGAAAAATTTTTATACACCTCTTTTATCTGAAGTTTTATTGGATGGAACACACACAGTGAATGTTGGGCCCTTAAACTCTGTTTTTACAGGAAAAGATTATAATATTTCATTTATTACTACATATATGATTGATGGTCCTGATATTAAACATATTTTGAGTAAAAATTTGCCAATTCTAACACATGACCGAACAATCAGAACACATATTGATGAACAACCTACTGTTATTTTTAGAAAAGGTAGAAATTTAAAAAATGTTTTCGAAAGGACATACTATGAATCATTTTTCAAATGGACTTGTGATGAAGTGTGGTATGTGTTGATACTGTCCCTTTATAAAGGAAGGAACAGTATTCACAATTAATAACACTAAGATTCATATCAAAAATAAGTATAACTGTAACTCTGAACGCATTATTTATTGTGCCCTCTGTAACCTATGTGATTGTTTTTACATTGGAAAAACTGATATAAAACTTAAAAGTAGACTATATGAACATTTGTATGAAATAAGAACAGGCAAAGAGACAAATGCTTTGTGTAAACATACCTCAGAGAACAGTGACCACACTTTTAATTTCTTTGTTATTGATGGTATTATGATGGATATGAGGGGAGGTGCATGGTCTGCTTTACTTGAAAAGAGAGAATTATACTGGCAGTTGCTATTAAATGCAAACAACTGGCCAGGTTTAAATGAATCCATCTCCATCAATTCTCTTTTAAAACTGAGAGCTTTAAACAGATGATTATTTATTTATTTATATATTTATTAACATATTTATTCATTGCTCTTTTTAAAAAATTGTGAAGTGGATGATTATCTTATTTTATATCTATTAACATGTATTTATTAACATTTTGTCAATGACATCATTAGTTTGTATTGCCCTTTTAAATTTTTGTTACTTAGGGGGAGTGACTACTATCATGTGATGCACAAAGAGAGTCTTTAAAAAGTGTTCTGTGTTTGATTTTACTTTGTCTGATGAAGTTCTTTTGTTAAGGATGAAAGCGCTTACCATCTTTCTTTTGTCTCACAATAAACTTGTTTGCTTTACCTTGTGGACTACCAGCATTTTTTTACAGCATCAACATATCAGTGGTTTTATTGTGGAGTTTTTGGTTCGCACACTTCTGCAGTTTGGTCAGTAGGTTTTTAGGAAATAAAAGATTGGTAAAGGAATAATGTATGTATGCTTGAAGGTTTCTGGGCCTATTCCTGAAGTCAGGGAGAAACTGAAAATACCAGTACTTGGTTTTGTAATTTTTTTTAGCAGCCCTCTTAAGGAAAATCAGATGAAGAGTGCTGAAATCAGGAGAGGAAGGTTTCAAACTTTTCAAGAGTACTTTTGCTTTTTCAGTATTAATTTATGGAAAGAAGAATGTTGCAGCATATTCATCTAGAGGATATAACTGAGGGGAGGTGAGTGACTATCAGGAAGAGTATAGGTGTGTAAGAGGTGGAAAAAGAATTAGTGATATCGATAATGGAAGAGATGAAAAAGCATGTATCATCTTCGGCTGTAGTGGGAGAGGTAAAAGGAGCTGAAGAAGATGAGGTAGGGGTGGAGTTTATGATTTGACATGTTAGGCGTTTTACTATCTTCCAGATAAACTTAGGGCAGGATGTGCAAGAAGTCTGCTTCTGTCTGAAGTGCAATGATTTGGCTTAGCTGGCTGCTATTATAGTTTATTTTCTTAATGTCAGATACTCCTGCTGGAGATGGTTATTGTGATAGTTGTTGCTCATGTATTAAATGACATTTTAAACTGTAGGTAGGACTTTTTTAATATCTATTGGAACTGATTTCAAATGTATAGCAACATACATAAAGTACAGAAAGTCACTGTTATGAGTTGGTTAAAATAAGCACAAAAGATATCAAAAGTGATCAATATTCATTCCTGTCTCACTAAAAGCATTGTTTACCATGCACACGTTTGAATATCACCTTAGGAAGGCCATTCCATGAATCTGGAATCCTCTGATCTACTGTATTTCAGTTTACTGTTAAGCATTATTCAGCAAATTCTTGTTACACAATATTCTTCCCTTTCACAATAAAAAGCATTATGGATTATGGTCATCATGCACATTTTTAAGTGTATCATCTTAGGAAGTCCATTCCATGAATCTGGAATCCTTTGCATGAAGCCATGAAGAAAATACACAGCACCACTGTCTCATTCTCAATATGTCATCAAGCTAACTGTTTGAGATTTGCAGGTTCTTCTTCAGTTAATGCAACAGGAAGAGGCATATTCATAATTTTGACTACAGTCATTGTGGTTGCCCAAAACATATTTATGTTAATTTTCAGCATTTATCCACTTTATTCATATACGACTTATTATATTTTTTGAAGGTTTTATTATTCTATAACTAGTCAGGGGTTGCTAAAGAATGCTGTTATAAATTATATAAAAATGAGGTTTAACATAGCTTTTTTACTTGATTTCATCAATGAACATTACAGGAATGTCAGTTGCTATCTGAGGTTGTGTTTGTTTAGCAGCACTCAGCCATTGCATATGTGTGTGTGTGTGTGTGTGTGTGTGTGTGTGTGTGTGTGTGTGTGTGTGTGTGTGTGTCTGTGTGAAAATGTCCCCAGCGGAATACATCTGGTGGCTAGAGGTACTCTGGCTCAAACCTTGTACCTTGGATACAGGTAAAAAGAGCCTAAAGTCCTTAGCCACCACCACTTGTGAATTTATGCCTCACAGTTTTGTTCTGTTCATTATTATATCTCTGGTTTTCAGGATTGCATTGCATTTGAATTTCAAACTTCATATTCTTCAGAAAATAAATTGGTAAAACAAATCCTTTTATTCTAGCAATCTTCTAAATTTATAAAATCAGTATTTGAAATGTGTCCCTATTCTGAGGCTGTATTACCCCATTATTGGCTTTGCTCTGTTTTTTTTTTTTTTGTACTAAGAGGTTGAGAGCTATGGTGAGAAGTGAGAATTGATTTCATTAAATTATAGCCATTTAAGTTTCAGTCTTCCTGGCTTTCAGGAAACTGCTGATTTGGCTTGGTGGTATGTTGCTCTGACTGTACAGGGACTTGGGTTCAAGACTTGGCAGTGAAATGCACAGTGGTAACACATTTTATTCAAGCAACTTTCCAAAATTATGCAAGCAATGTTTAAAATGTGTCCCTGTTTCTTTGCCTTTTGCCTCCCCCAAATTGAAAATAAGTGCAAGAAGCTGTGCAACATGCCTATGGTTTACAACTGTGATATATTTTATATATATATATATATATATATATATATATATATATATATATATATATATATATATATATATATATATATATGGGTCTACCTGACAACACCGACGCACTACAACACCGACAACAAAATCACCGACACCACTTAACCGAAAGTTCACAAACACAAAACCTCACATGCCCGACACACCACAATCCTGACAATCAACAAACAAAACAAATCCCCTGTCCAAAAAGCACACACACAACACAAGCACACCAAAATCCTTACAAACCCACACTAAACCTTACATACACAACTATCTATAACCTTAACCCAAACCCTAACCCTAAGGTCCGTCACTATTGCACACTCACCTAACTCGCGCCCTAACCCTAACTCACTTAACCCGCCCCTAACCCTAAAGACTGTCACTATCGCACACTCACCTAACCCGCGCCCTAACCCTAACTCACTTAACCTGCCCCTAACCCTAAAGACTGTCACTATCGCACACTTACCTAACCCGCTTTTATGATGGAAATGTTCTAAATAGGGCAGTTTTGTTATTATTGGTTCATGCATTTTGTTTCATTGCCTACTAGAAAAATGTTTAAACAATAAATTTAAAATGTGCTTCTAACTTAAGTCTAACAAGTGTGCTGTATTTTACAAGGAATATAATTTAATAAAGTCAGGAAGGTGTATCAAAGAATGCATGTATGTTTGTTGTTTTGTGTGCAAGGGGCCTCTGATTTGAAAACAGCCCAAAGGTAATCTTTATCCACTGCCACTGGCCAGATGCATTTTCTTTGGATGTGGTGTGGGTTTCAATGCTGTTTCATTTAATGTGAGTTTCAAGGGCAGAGAAGTTTTAATGCCAAGTCTATTTTCATTGTGAGACAGTATTGCTTTGATTAGCAGATATCTATTAGTGTTTGTGCATTGTGATATAAAATGTAAAAAATAAAATCCAAATAATCATTGTAGAAGTAAAGCAGTATGCACGCATTAGTGTTTATGGTAAATGGTGTGAAATAGCCAGGTAATGAGACATTGGAATGGCTGCAGGGGGACTTTGTTGCTATATTCTGTCTCTGTTCTTCAGTTTGCGTTTGAAAGCTAGTATCCCACAATTCCATTGGAGTGGGCGGGGTTGTGTAATTATGTATGCAAATTTTACGTTAATCTGTGTACAGATTTGTACCTATTTTTCATGGGCCTTGTCCAGATTTTTGAAGTTTCCAGGTTGAGAGGTATGGATAACACAATTGTGACCTGGCTCTGATACATCTAGCTGTACACCCCTTCCATCTGGTCTCTTGCACACACAATATATCCACTTTCCTATGGCCATCGTATCAGCTAGCTCTGCCCCTATACCAGTTATATTGCCAACATTAAAAGTTCTTACCCTCATTACCACACTCCTAACCTTTCTCCTCTCTTCCTGCCATATGAGTGTTGGACATCCTCCAGGGTATGCCTGTCAATGCAAAGGCTACTGTGCTATTGAATGACTCAAGTGTGTTACAGCAGACAGTGTCACTAATTTTGCCCCATTGCCCCCCCATGTATGTGTGGCATCCTGCAGATGTTCTGCTCTAATGGGTTGAGAGGGATGACTGGGCAGCAAGAGTATGAATACAGTGTGCCATACTGCTATAGAACAGAAATGTATATCAGGTATTACCTGTGCACATGTCGGTATGAGTAGGTGTATCTGGCTGCCTCATAACAACAGACACGGGATGCAAAATATCAGTTAAATAAGCTGTACATGTTGTACACGTGTAATCTTAGTTACTGTGCATATAACAGAGTGACATTTCTACAGCTACTGGTTGTTGCATTGCCCTGACACAGCCATGGGTACTACAATAAGCATGATTATCTGTTTGAAATTGGAGAGGTGACCAGCTGTGTTATGACTGTGTGTCCATGCCTACTACAAACTGCTATATGTACACCAACGTAGCTGTATGGGCTCAGCAATACATTACTCGTAAACCTGCCTCCACCAAAGTAGAGTAATCCCTTTTGCTGGACAGCAGCAATTCACAAACCACAAACTTGGTCCCTATATTGGCTGCACAGGGCAAATTAGGAGCTGGCACCAACTTGGCATCAAGTCAGTCTTTGTCTGATCAAGTATATAAGGTCATAGGTGGAGTACTGTAAGGCTAACTATGAGTGCAAATTGGACACATCCACCAAGGCCAATCACAAGGCCATCTTCACATATGTCTGCAATCTCAGAGTCAGCAAACCAACCCACCCTGTAATGGTGGTCAACCAGACCAAATACACACACAGCATAGCTACAGCCAACCTGCTGCAGATAGGTTTAGGGCAAACATCACCCCTAGTTCAGCATCACTATAGATGGATATGCACAGCACCCACACCCCTCCCCTCATCACCAGTGAGCAGGTACATATTGCCACTGAAAGGCAACAAATGTAAGTATCCATGGGACCTGATAACATCCCTGTCCCCATCTTAAATGAACTCAGGGATGTGCTCCCAGCTCCATTACACACTGTAGTCACACCAAGCCTTGGCACCATCCACACCCCATCCTCATTGAAGATGGCTAATGTCATCCCTCTACACAGATATTAATGAAGAGTAGAGAATTATGAAATTAACTAGCCCTCATTGTGGGGAATATGACACATCAGGACCAGCAGTGCAATGCAAGCAGATACAGTGGTGATAGATTACAGGGGTATGTTATGGTTGTGAATGGTGGCTACTGGTATTCAATGTAGCTGTGCAGGTTCTGTACATACCGTTGCCAAATGTATGAGGTCCTGTGATGTGTTTCCCTTTTTATGACTTCCAGGTGCAATGTCACATCAGCAAAGGTCTACTTTCTCAGCAGCTGAGACAAATATAATCATAGAAGCCATATTACAGAACCATGCCATAATGTTTGGCTGGAGCCAGCAACATCTGCAGGAGAGGACTGGCCTGTGGGATGACCTAGTCCACAGGGTGAATGATGTCGGCCGGTACGCATGTATATACAAGCAGGTCCTTCATCGTGCAAATGACCTCATACTCTATGCAAAGCAAAGGACTGCTGCAGTGGCCAGGGACCACACAGCCACAAATGGGGGCCCAGTCATGCAGCCTCCACTGACACCCACCGAGGAGCTCCTCAGCAACCTTGGGGCACCCATCCCAGTACAACATTAGGGTACAGACCCCCCATATGCTGGAGGTGGGTGGCACCCAGATAATGGACGAGGAGTGTGCAGGTTACGCCCCAGTGGAGATTACTAGACTAGTGTAGCAGACATACTTGTATTTATAGAGTATCTACATGCATGTCTCAGGTCAGATTGCAGTTGTGGATGGGGTTTTCTAATGCACAGAAATGCACATCTATGGTGAAGGACAGCAAATTGTGTAGTATTGGGGGCTGTACTGTAAATATGCAAACATGCTGCATCCATCCTGTACCAATTCCACATGTGAGTCTGCTGATAATACTTCTCACCCACAACTACCTAGGTTCATGCGGTCTGCATGTGGGATGGCAGCCTGAAGCTGGTGAGTATGGAATTGTTCTGTTGTGGTTTGCCAAAACCCCAGGCATGTGAAGGTCATGCAATGTACCATGCACAAAACTGTCACTCATAGCCATATTGCTTTGGGTCCAGGACTGTTGCTCGAAATCACGTTTACCCGAAATGTAAATGGTCGAGCACACTTTCGCGAAAGTGCATTTCTACCAAAAATGCACTTTCGCGAAATTCGCGAAAGAGACATAAAAAAAAAAAAAAAAAAAAAAAACATAAAAAAAGGCAACTGAGTGATAGGGGCTGTTGCTTAGATCCCAGTACAGTGTGGATAAGGGAATATTCCCTTTTCCCCCACTGTAGTGCAATCTCAGAGTCAGAATATAAAAGTAGGGGGGTGTGGGGAGCACAGACCCCTACATGGGGGTGCAGGGGGGCTTTCCCCCTGCATAAACGTGATTACTGTTATTTGTTTGTTTTTTATTTTTTATTTTTTTTATTTCTCTTTCGCGAAAGTGCATTTGCGGTAGAAATGCACTTTCTCCACCTCACCTATATGTTCAACATGCCCTAATTCAGTGGCAAACATATTCCACATTTTCTGGTCCTGTAAAAACGTGTACAAACTTTGGTGCTTCCTAAGAGTACGACTGGAGAAAATGGGATATATGAAGTCAACCCTATCCTGGGAAATGGCGTTATTAAATATATATCCAGGCTCATGTAAGCCTGAAACTAAACATATTATCGTGACATTATGTGCGCTTCTCAAAACTTACATTACATTAAACTGGCTAGACAGATCCAAAATGTCTTGGAAGGACTTCCAGTTGATGGCTGTTAAATATTTTTGGCAAGTAAACTAAAGACAACAAGCAAAAAGAAAATAAGTTATTTTCAAAAATATTGGAATAACCTTCTAGATGCTCTTAATTAACATCATCCCTAGGTAGTCCTCCATCCTCCCCTTTATTCCTTTGGGCCTCCTCTTATTCCCCTTGTCTGTAATACCCCTACTTCATTTGGTATGTTAATTCTGTGTCAAACACTTTTCCTCTTTAATTTCTACCTCCACCATAACCCTTGAATGATCACAAACAGAAACCCCCCCTACGATATCTTCTCCTACCCTTGTGCAAGCACTAACATCTAGCTTCCTTATACTAACACCTATTCATTCAGTGACAGTTGTGTGTATATATTGTATATAGTTAGATCAAATAGGTTTTAGGCGTTCTGATACACTTCCACACACCTGCATAATAAATACTTGTCACTAAATTTGCTACCTGTCTGTCTGTTAATCTCCTAATCACTTGTATAACGAAGGTTAATGCTTCTTCTTATTATATAGGAATGATTGTACTTGTGCCTAAGCAGGTTGTACGAAGTATATTCACTTACTTGTTTTGAATCTATTTGCATTGTGTGACTTGTAATTGATTCTGTATTTGTGTCTTTAAAAAATGCTAATAAAAATCAGATTGCAAGAAAAAGAAATGCACTTTCTTGAAAGTGTGCTCGGCCATTTACATTTCGAGTAAACGTGATTTCGAGCAATAGTCCTAGATCCATTGCTTTATGTGCATATTCACTTGTGGTGGGGTTAACTGCATTTCATCACAGTGTTCACCACAGAGGCCTATCAGAAGAGAATGTAACATCCCTCTGGCATACCTCACAACCTGTCAGTGCAAGACTTCTGGACAGAGACCAACAAAATGGAGAGACAAATGGCCTATGGTAGGAATATGTGTGAAACATTACTCTCATACAGTGGATATAAACAGTGTACACATCCCTGTTAAGATGCCAGGTGGCTGGAAACAGTGAACTGGACACCCTGCCATGTATGGTCCACAGTTGTCCAATGTACCCCTGTGTAGGGCAGCCACATGGCGTGACTGTGTGCATACATGCACACACACATCTGTATCACAGGCAGGTCACCTCCAGACACACACAGCACCTCTGCACAGCCCATCTATTGAATACCCCTCCAAACACACACACACACACACACACACACACACACACACACACACACACACACACACACACACACATAATCTCAACTATATGGCCCAGCCTAGGCCTCTGGCAAACCCACTCCACACCCTGTGATATGATGATACCTATGCCACATCCCTGTCATCCATACCATCGATGCACGGAAATGTTAATATGGGTCTTTTGCACAGGGTGAATATAGTACAGGATAGCTATGTAATACTATGTAAGGTGCTGTCTGCTTGCATTTGTTATGGGTACACATACAGGTGTATGTACCTTATTAGCCAGGATGTATTATTGCTGTTAGTACCACTGACTGAATGTAGTCTGACATATTGTATTCTGTTTGTGTTCCAGGTGTCTGTGTGTCTGCAGACTGTGACCCAGCAGACATTCCCAAGAGGGAGTATGGCAGAGTGGGAATACACCGACCGTGTCATTGGTAAGGTACAACTTTATATATACATGTGCCAGGTGTGTATGCATGTAATAGTGTGTGAGGGACACTGTTGCCAGACAGTGTGACCTTGCATACACACCTCTTGTCACAGACAGGTAGCTTTCAGACATGTCAGGTCAGGGTTGTGTAGTATCACAGGCTCATACATTCAGAACAGATTACTGCAGTACTGTCAGCAGGTCCCTCATAAGTGTAGCCATAACATTAAGTGCAAGAATTTCACCTGTCAACACCTGTTGGCCTTGCCATTTCTTTCCCATACACTCAACCCTGATGCAGTTGATGAGGGCATGCATGATACTGTGTATGACAGGTTTGTGGTATATATTCCTGAGTTCACCGGGTGGAACAGGGAGACAAAATGGTATATCCTTTGCATACATACAGTAAGGACTGACACAGGGGATGTGCACACAGTAACATAAACACAGTTTGCAATAGACAGATTAGTAAACCTACATTTCCACCTTGATGTACTGTACTACTACATACACATGACATGCCCACATAGATTATATGCACGGGGCATAACACACTACCTCTTACAACATGTAATGTTCTGAATGCCTTCATGGATGGTGAGATAACCCACCAGAAATAGGATGTGGAGTCATGTATTGCTCCTACAAGCCTGGACAAGTGATAGTGTAGCAGATGTTATATCAGCATGATGTTTCAGTCAGGTATAATGCATGATGCTGGTGTGTGTGTCACTACACTCACTCTGGCTGATTTGACAACAATATCACATACATGGGCATTGTTAAGGGGCACAGACCACATATAGGTTGCAAACATCTGGATATTCCATAGACATCTGTCGGGAGTTGGTAAACAAATCAAAATGGTATTAGCTAAACAGGATATGATCTTCACCCAAAGACACACAGTTGCCAGCATCAAGATTAGAGCCCCTATCTATCATGTTATTTCTACTAGAGTGGTATTCAGTTATCAGATGTGCCATGGAGCTTACATAATTTTACCCACTCCCAAGGTACTTTTAAGGTGAATGACATCAGTAGGCTGATGGGAAATTTACAGGGTGGTACACAACTCAAAATGGTATAACACACACAGTATATGATACCCACACAAACACACTTACCAGTATTGAGATTAGAACCCCTACCTATCTAGTTATTTGTACTAAAGTGTTACACAGTTATCATGCACACTACAGACCTTACTGGACCGACAACTGGCCAAATGTGCTGATAACTGCACAGCTGAGGTAAATTGTTACAGTTTCCAGAAATTCTGCCTTCAGTTTTTCCCTTAGAACTTGCTAGTTCTTTCTCTCCTACACTTCAAATAGCTTAATAGCTTTGCACTTTAACAGTTTTTTTAATCAATTATTCTAGCACACCTCAGAACCATCAACAATAGTCATTCCTCATGGAATTAGCTCCAATACTTAGTAGTTATGACCACCCCTCCTGCCATGATTAAAGTACATTTCTCTGTGCTTTTGCCCATTAACCTGGTGCACTTGGGCATTCTGAGACACTGTTACTACTGCCTCATGTACACAGACAACCCTCTCCTCTAAACTCCTAACACTCAGACTTGTGAGTGATACCCCTATATCACCGAACTGGAGGATATGCACTCTCCAGTGAAGACTGGACTAGCTGGTCAAGAGGAGAAGAGTCAACACCTGCAACACACCACATGGAACACATACCCCTCCAGAACACCCACTATCATAGCTCTGACATACGAACAATAACAACACACCCAACTTCACAGAGGCACTCAGTAGACATTTACCTAAACAGCGGAGACCACCAAGACAGACACCCACTCAACCAATGCAACACAGCACAAACCACAGGACACATATCTCTCCTACACAGTGGTGCCCCTCAACCTAAGCCCCAAATGCCAATCACCTTACCTGATACAGCAATCATAGGCAAATCAATAGTGAGGCACACAGATGTCCCACTCGCTAGGTTGAACATGGAGGAGGTAACAGTCAGCTGTCTATCAGGTGCCAGAATCCAACACATAACACACCCAGACAGGTCACTCCACAACTACAAGTATCACTGTGTCATTGCCCATGTGTGTGTGAATGACCTGAGACGCACCTCCATGGACTATATGAAAAGAGACATGGTGGAGCTATCAGATTATGTGGGCCAGGCTGGTATGACAGTAGCCCTGAGCAGTATACTACTGTCACCCATAATGATAACGCAGTATAAACAACAAATGATTGACTTCAACAACTGGTTTAAGTGTCTGGAGTCACTGTCATAGGATCCAGTATCTGCTCGGGAGGACATGATTGACAGACTGCGATGGCTTGCCAGAGATGGCCTACATCTGTCACCCCTGGGTTTTCGGGTACTGGCTAAGTGTCTTGCCACCCCTATAGTGCCTTTTTAGTTGGTGTTCCAAATCAAATTACCACTGTAACAGCTATACATATATGCAATCTGAGGGTCATCCTGCCCAACACTAGACATCTACAGCTCGAGATGCAGCCACTCGAAGCACTCCTCAAAATGGAGAACATTGACATTTGTGCTGTAATGGAGACCTGGTTTACAGCAGCAGATATTACCCCTGCACTACCAGCCTATAACTCATTCCACACCTGTCAGCCCCAAAATATGGACCACAGCTACAAAGTTGGTGGTGTCTCCATATTAGTAATGGATATGCACACATCCAGAATAGTATCCCAGCATAATGCATCTGAGATACTTCAGGTACAACTGACATTGGGTAATAGTGCAATCCAGGTCATAGCCTGTTATAGTTCCACATTCATGTCCCTAGACTCTCAATCCACATTCCTCAACACCCTGGAAATGATCAAGGTCCCACCCAACACTGTCATACTAGGAGAGTTCAACTATCCCTTCATCAACTGTGTAAGATATTCAAGCACCAGTACACTGGCCCAACATTTCCTGGAATTCATCAGTTCCAATGCCCTGGACCAGCTCATTCTGACACCCAGTAGAGGAAGCAACATCCTTGACCTGTGTTGATTACTAACATATGGGACTGTTGCTTGACAACAGTAGTCAATCACTACCTGGTCAGTTCCAACATAGAGTAAACACCATGGAAATACACATCTCACCCACACCCCCCACAAAGGTAACCACCTTAAAAAACTTCTCCAAAGCTGACTTTGGACTCATAAGAACAGAGGTGGCTAACTTCACAGCATCCATGCCAATGGAAAATGCCTGCATGACTGCCGAATCATACACAAATGCACTTTACAAACATGTACATCAATGCATGGAACTAGCCATACCCAACAGAACTATGACGCTCTCCTCCAAACACTGGAGGCCAATCTGGTGGTCCCCTGCCATTAATAACCTGTACAACAGAAGGAAGAAACTGTTGCAGGAAAAGGTGGAGTCCAAAGAGTGGTAAAACTCCCTTATTAGCCTTGGCAGCAACTTGAGATCCCTCATGAAATCATCTAAAGTTATCTATGATGGCAAAATTGCAACAGACTCTGACAATAATCACAAATCCTCTGTTAGTGATATCAAGAACCTCCACGCCAGTACACAGGCATGCTCTGAGTTATTGCATAATGCTACCTCCTTAACTGAACCAACAGATATTGCCAACATTCTTGCCATAACATTCAGTGCAAGCTTTACCCCTCCCTTCCACACTTAGGGGAACAATCAGAATGCCAGAAGAATGCCAGGCACCCAGGTTACACCTGCATTGTCCACAGGCAAGAATATGGCTTCCATCAGACCCCAAATTATTCCTGTCTGTGTTCTACATGAACTATAAAGATACCTGGCACCATATCTGTGTACCCTGTTCAGTCACAGCCTCACCTCAAGCTTTGTCCCTCCCTAATGGTGTACTGTTACAGTCATCCATCTCCATAAAGGTGTGGCAACTACAAACCCTGGGAATTATCAGACCAGTAGCCTGATGAGTCTGATATTTACAGCTATGGAGTGCATCATCAGGGACCTGATCAACAAACATATAGGTAATCTCCTAACTCTGGACCCCACACAGTTTAGCTTTGTGAAAGGGAGATCATGCCTGCTCAACCTGGTTGACTTCTCTGAGTCAGTCACCAGGGCTGTGTATGACAGTAAGGCACTGCATACAGCCAACATTAATTTGGGCAAGGCTCTTGATATCATTCCCCATTCAGAAATTATGGATGAACCCACCAAACTAGGCAACAACCTATATATCACTGGGGGGGTTGCAAATTGGCACACAGATAGAACACACACTGTGAAAGTAGCAAACTCCAAGTCAGAATGCCAGCCAGTCATGAGTGGGGTCCCACAGGGATCAGTCCTGGGTACTCTCCTGTTCAGCATGTACTTCTCAGGAGTCCAGGCCAACACAAAGGAACTCTGACAGACCATGTTCACAACAATTGCAAGCTGGGAGCCATCATTAACTCCACAAGTGATGCAGACATCCTACAAAAAGGCCTCACTGAGACCAGTGACTGGTGTGGAAACCATGGCCTGAAGCTTAACACCACAAAATGCATCATCAATCCCTTTGGTAAAATCTCAGTTCCCACTAAGTACTGCATTGATGGCAGCCCACTGAACACTGTAGGCATTATAAGAGATCTGAGGACACAGGTTGACAACAACCTCTCCTTTAACCACCACATTGCCACTGTGGTCAGGAAATCCTTCTATGTGGCACATCTCATTACCAAGGGTTTTGCATCCAGGAAGAAGGAGGTAATCATCTCTGTGAATTCTTCCCTCATTACACCAATCAAGTATAATAGCCCATTTGGCATGTAGCTCACTAGACACCTGCAAAAGCTGGAGAGGCCACAGACGTACCTCACAATGCAGATCCTAGGCATTAAACACATGTCCTACACAGATAGACTCAAAAGACCCCAGCTACTCTCTGTCTCATATCACCTACTTAGAGGCGATCTCTACTTGACTTGCAAAGCCATGTCTGACCCAGCTCTTTTACAAATGCTACATCTAAAGACATCAGAATCTCTCTGCACCACATACTGCAGGGACCTCAACCTCATTACCACAATCAACACAACATGCTGGAGGGACAGGTTCCTCACCCAGAGACTGCACATGCCCTGGAATAGACTTCCCATACATGTCAAGCAAAGCACCTAGATGACCCTGTTCTAGAGAGATCTTGATGAGTGGATGGGTAATAGAAAGTTCACCCCAGGGATTACTCCAGTGGCTATACTTGATGGGGTCACTGGCAACTAATGTCAGGTGGCACAATGGCAGGGCACTTCTATAGGCTAGGCTTGTAATGGCTCCAGGGCCATTAGCCTATTACACACCTATGAACCTATAAGGGGAGTGACATCAGCATGACTGATAAAGTAGGCCAGTGGTTGGGTAACTTATCAAAATACTTCTTCCTATAAACATACACACTTTGACACCCACACACACATTTGCCAGATCTAAGAGTATAATCCCTGCCTATCTAGTTATTTGTACTATAGTGTTATGTAGTTATTGCACATGCTACAGAGCTTACTGGACTGACAATTGGCCACAGGTGCTGATAAGGGGAATGACATCAGCAGGACTGATAAGGTATGCCAGTGGGTGGGAAACTTATCAAAATACTTCTTCGTACAAACATATGCACTTTCACACACACTTAGACACCCACACACACATTTACCAGATCTGATAATAGAACCCCTGTCTAGCTAGTTATTTGTATTATAGTGTTACACAGTTACCGCACATGCTACAGAGCTTACTCGGTTGACAATTGGCCAAAGGTGCTGATAAGGGGAATGACATCAGCAAGACTGATAAAGTAGGGCAGTCGGTGGGAGACTTATCAAAATACTTCTTCTTACCAACATACACACACACTCATTTGACAAATCTGAAAGTAGAAGCTCTGTCTAGCTAGTGATTTGTACTATGTTATGCAATTATCACATATGCTACAGAGCTTACCAGACTGACAGCTGGACAAAGGTGTTGATAAGGGGAATGACATCAGCAGGAGTGATAAAGTAAGGCAGTGGGTGGGAGACTCATAGAAATACTTCTTCTTACAAATACACTCATTTGCCAGATCTGAGATTAGAGCCCCTGTCTAGCTAGTGATTGTACTATTGTATTACACACTTATCACACACACTACAGAGCTTATGGGGCTGACAATTGGCTAAAGGTGCTGATAAGGGTAATGACATCAGCAGGCTTGATAAAGTAGGGCAGTGGATGGGAGACTTATTAAAATACTTCTTCTTACAAACATACACACACTCATTTGCCAAATCAGAGGTTAGAACCCCTGTGTCGCTAGTGATGTATACTATTGTGTTATGCAGTTATCACACATGCTACGGAACTTACTAGGCTGACAATTGGCCAAAGATGCCAATAAGTGGATTGACATCAGCAGGACTGATAAAGTGGGGCACTGGAAAGTGTTATGGGTGGGAATGGCCTAAAACTGTTTCACCTACAAACAAACAAATAAACACCCCTCGCTCTCACTTACACAACTGTCTCTCACACACACACACACGCACACACGCACACACGCACACACGCACACACGCACACACGCACACACACACACACACACACACACACACACACACACACACACACACACACACACACACACACACACACACACACACACACACAGGCAAGTGATGTGATATTATAAACTCAACCTCAGTACTGTTACACAATGGGGCTCACCTTTTATGCTGGCACATGCAACTGTTTACATCTGGTATGCCATTGTCCACAGCAGGACATCACTGTATGCCATTCAGGGTATCCATGTGTGTGACTCACTCTGTCTGTGTCCCCCTGTGTCTCTCTGTATCACCGTCTGTCTCTCATTTCCCCACATCTATGTGTGTGTATGCTTGACATATGCTGTTATCTGTTGCCCATATATATGTGTGTGTGTGTGTATCTCATGCAACAGAAGCAGATATATCACATATGGGCCACTTACAGCTAGCTGAGGGTAATCCTGTCTGATGTGTGTGTGTGTGGGGATAGTTGAGATATACATAGCTGTCTGCATGCATGGACATATATACACAATACAGTCATATATTCCAATGTGAGTTCCAACATGTCCTATGATTCTCTAAGTGTAGGAGCATGCCCGATGTGACCTTCTATAGTTAGGGTTAGACTCCATTCCAGAGAAAGGTATACTTCAGTCCAAGGTTTTGTGTGCTACAGCCATACCTCTCAGGTGTACACAGAACTTTCCTCAGAGCACTTATTTTGTTTAGCAGACATTTTCTGACATATCTGTAGTCTGAAACTGCAATGAATTGTGTCAGTACCTAGTGCCCGACATCCTCAGAGCATCACAGTGCTTTACCAGAGGAATACTAGTTGTATGATGCATAGACCAATATTAGGAGGGCACCTATGTAAATTCCTGCCCAACAAGGCCATTTGTGAGGTGCTGCTACAGCCAGTGTAGCAATGACATACAGCTGTGTGAACAGTCCAGCAACCTGGTGATATACTGGCTGGGGATCTGCTTGTGTGGTATCTTTCTAACCTGAGATGTCATATCTTTGTGTGTGCATACCTCTGACCTGTACATTTTTTGGCAGGTTGTCCAAGTGCTTGGCTAGAGGTTTCATCCTTTCTATGTAAACTTGTGTTTTTGTGGCAAGTTAGTTACATATAATTGAAGTGTGATGTTACAAAATAATACAGACATTACTATTTCCAAATACATAACCTTCAGACAATTCCTGTTACTACAAACCCCTCACCCTACCAACTTTCTCAGTATGTAAGGGAGATATTTACAACACATGCCTATAATTATGCCTTTGTTCCACTTTTCTTTCTGCCCTTGTCCAGACATCTTGCTGTCAGAGGTTGGGAGTTATGGGTGTGGATACAGAGTGCAATCAACTGTGCAGACATGTCCAATATTTGTAAAATCAAACATAAGAAAAGGATTATTGAGAATGACCACTGGCAACAGTACCACAATGCACTTATATTCACAAAAGCCTTGGCAGCTCTGCTACACATCCTTCAGGATGTCACTAATAAGTCTAGCATATTCCACATAACACTGTGACTTCCAAGTATGTCAGTGGCAGAACAGTGGGTGTCACTGGCATGCATAACAGTTGGCACTGCAGTTATCTAAATATGGCCCTGTCAAAGGCTGCACTGTACCTAGGGCAGTACAAGACAACTGCCAGGAGAATATGCTGGCCAGATCCAGACAGTATTAACCACACATACACATAGCTCATTGACCTTTGCATATTGTATACAGGCAACATGTTTTCATGTATATTGGTACAGCCCTGCCAATGTGTGCTATGCTGCTATTTCCATGCAAACACATATGTTACTGCATTTCTGTGGGTATATGGGGGGAGGGGGCACACCTATCCACTGTACACCTTGGCACAGACTGTGCTGATAGTTGCTTTACATTTTGGGTCCATTTATCATACTACTGTGCCCTGTCTTGGAAACTGGAGGCATATCAGTAAAGATCCTAGGTCAGATTGTACTGGCATACATTTGAGTTTCAGACTTCTTACCCTTTGTAGCCTTACTGCAACTGTGGGTCCTGCTGTGCTATCACTGTGTGAGTCTGTAGGGGGTTAATTCAACATTACCATCATTTGTGTGCCTATACCAGACATTTCTCTGTAGTTTTCTACAGATGACTTGCTGTGTGGATGTGAGGAGTGGTTATGGGACTCCCACCTTGACATCCATGCCTGTGACCTATGACCCCTTTACTTAGTTGTCCCCACACCTTTATTGCAGTGGGATTTGATACCTTGGGTACTACTGCATAGTGTGTGGAGGCCAGTTTTGGCCAGACATTTCCTGGTGACCAACATAGCTGTCAGTTGTGTGCTACTATCACAGTAGGCCACCCCATTCCCTTGTATGCATGCAGCATTACCATAGATATGCTAGAAGAACATACTAATCCATTCATTTATTGCTAAGAAGACTGACTTACTTTGTGCTTTCAGCAGTTATGAGGACAATGCTTGAGGGCCGCTTATGTTGGATGCACACAGTACACTTCCTATACATGGTAAGTTACAGGTAATGTAATGTGTGTGTCATCCATTTTACTGTGTGTACGTGTCAGAGAGAGGTGTCAGTGTCAGTGTGTGTGCTATGCATTGCATCTTTGCCAAGGAGTGAGCATACTGGGCACGCCTCCATCTGACTACAGGAGCAGGCTCAGGGGTTTCCTCCTGTGAGTCCCTCTGTGCCTTATGGGGACCTTGATAATGGTGGTGGGCTGTGTGGCCCTTCCCCCATGCTGTTCCTGCTGCAGCTGTTTCCTCAGGATCATATTGTGTAGCATGGCACATACTATGAACATGTGTGCACATGTGGCTGGAGAGTACTGCAAGGCTCCACCAGATATGTCAAGGCAGCGGAACCATGACTTGAGTATCCCAAACACAGTCTATAATGATTCTGTTTTGTGTGTGTGCCTCATTATGGCATTTTGTGTGGGTGTGTGTCCTTTTCTGATGGGTGTCATCATCCACGGCTCCAGTGCATAGCCAGCATCCCCCACCAAATGCCATATGGGATGCCCTCACTGGCAAATGCCTGGTACAATTGTGATGAATGCCAGATATCAGAGTCGTGATAGTTTCCAGGGCTGCCAGCACACATATTTATGATAATGCCCTGGGCATTCTGCACAACCTGGCAGTTGATGGAGGGGAAGCCCTTGTGGTTTATGTAGACCCTACCCTGTTCACCAAGTGATGCTTTGATGTGGATGTGCGTGCAGTCTATGGCACCCAGTACCTCCGGGTATTCTGCTACATGGTGGAAGAGATGCATATTGCTGGTCCTCTCCTTATGCGTGTTGGACAAGTGAATGTGTTCACTTGCATGTGTAGCATGGCATCCAGGAAATGGTGGAGTACCCTGGATTTAGATGCCTGTGAGACCCCCCATCATGTCCCCAGTAGGTCGTTGGAAAGTACATGTAGCTAGAATTCCTAAGGCTGCACATACCTTGGTAGCCACTGGGATGGGTTCCCCTCTGTTGGTTCTAGCTCTGAGTTGAGGCTGGCACAGCTCGGTGATTTGCTGAAGTATGTCTCTGTCTACCCTGTAGTGCTCTACTATCTCCAAATCATGTAGCCCATGGTAGGTTACCCTGGGTCTAAACACCCTTCTCCTCCTCCTTGGTCTGTGGTGGTTGTCAGCATTATCCTCCTCTCCGCCCTCAGCCTCTAGCACATACTGATGGATCAAAGCAATGGCAGCCCCTAACATTTTTCCAGTTAAAATTCCCCCCGCATGTATTTACCAATGGTGCAGAGTTTGCAAGAAAAACAGACTGTAAGGTGTTTCCATACTTTATACTGTTGTGCTGGAGATGCTGCCTGTATGATTGGCTGACTTTGATACATTCCAGTTGCCACCTATATTACTCATGACTTTGATTTGGCCACTGTGAGTGTTAGAGGCATTACTAGTAATTTGTGCATGATTGTCTTTATTCTGCTGTTGCCCTTTTTTTAATTATTTTTTACTTACATCTCCTCCCATTTTGTGCTTTACCTGGCCCATTGTGAGTTGCAAGAGTCCCATATTAGTGATTTCTACTTTATTTCTCCTTTATTGTGCTGTTCCCCTTTATTTTTTTACATCTCCTCCCATTTTCAGCTATGCAGCTACCTGCCAGCTGTATTATTGAGTGCTTTCAATGGCCCATTGTGGGTTGCAGTATCCCATAGTGCTGATTTGTACTGCATTTCCCTTGTTCTGCTATTTCCTTTTTCTTTTTCCTATATCCTTCCTGTTTAAGCCCCAGCATGCCTCCCAGACCCATTTAGCTAGTGTAAACAGCAAGAAATGGCCCTCCCCTGGGCACGAACATGCTCCTCAGTTCATGGAATAAGTGTATACAGCCTCAGACACACCCATTCACTTAGCTGTGCTTAGCTAAGCACAAACCTGGGCAATGGAGCTCCAATGTGCTTACAGCAAGCATGACACACACCCTTTTCATGTTAATTGTTCCTCCTGCTTACATGATGGTGTTACAGCAGCTACACAGTTAGGTGCAGTGTGACACTTAGAAGAATTTTGTGATTCAGTATAAGTCCCCTCATTAACATACCCCACTGCCTTAATCCATAGTTACTACACTACACAGGAGCCTTCCCCCTTAGCAACCACTGTTCCCTGCCATTGTTTTGATTCTGCTTGCCATTGAGTATAATGGCAAAATGCAGGTTTCCCTTTAAAATTGACTTTTCACATTAATTTTCTTATTGTCCCCATGATCCCGTTTGCATGGCGCTGACCTATGCTTAAATGGCCGTGATCGGCCGAAAAATAATAAACTTTTACTTTTGACAAAATTAAACAGTTTAACATGCCAATGGCGGTATATTTGGCCATTGGCATACATACAGGTTATTGGAGCTGTCATGGCTTCGTTTTAATTTTTGCAGAAATGTATTCAGCTAGTAGCCGAATACATTTCTGCAGTTTGCACTGTTCCTGCACAGCTACCTACCTGCTTCCTGGATTGCTATTTTACCTCATTTGCATGGTTTTCACCAGCAAATGAGGTAAATAGCATCCTGCATGGGTTTCCATGCAGGAACAGTGTCAACTCACACATGCACATCAAAACGCCACATTCATGCATCGCTCGGCAGCCATATTCTGTGCAGGAGTGGCTTCATTGCTCCTGCACGGAAATTTAGTGTCATGAATCCCAGGGACTGTTTTCTTGCAGGTAACCAAGTCTCTGTTGACAAGTATCAATTTTTCTTGATAGATTCTGAACAGAAGACATAATCTGATGTATGTCCTTTTTAAGAGAAAGTTATGAGTGAGAGATTTTAGAAGAAATAATCTTCAAAAAACAAGAGCTAAGCTACAGGAGAGTAAATTGACAGGAAAATTCCAGTAATTTGCTAAAAAATAGTATATTCTTGATGTGAAGTAGTTTAAAGGGAGTTTTGAAGAAAAATAATCTTTGAAATTTCAATTTTTCTGTTTTTATGATGCTGTTATTACAAACTTAACTGAGGATGCTTTTAGTTAGCCATCTTGGCTCTGGCCTAGATATCAATATTAATATTTTTCATTAGAAAGGCTTCCCTTCTGGCACATCATAACAAATATGAGGTTCTAATCCTAAGAACAAACAGCAGTTTGATCTAGTTGTTCAGCATTTGGCAGTGGCTGCTTAGTACCTTGTAGAAGTTTACAGATTGCCACAATGGGTGTTAAGACAACAGAATTCAGAAGGCAGACACCATCACCAAATTTTACACTTTGGCTGCACATTACACTCTCTGGATTTGTAAAAGATATAAGTGAGTTTCTCCTGTTTAAAATTGGACAGCACTTCAGATGATAACTTTTGCAGCACAGCCTTTCTCCAGAACCGTACGACTCGATCCTGGGAACTAGTCCTCAGATAAACAACATAGACAGAAAAAAAAAGACAAATCGCTGCCATCTTGGTTATGCTTGCTAAACATGGTTGTTTAGTCAGCATATAAAATAAATAAATAAAAATAAAACTTAAGTAACAAAAGTAATAAAAGTAAATGCAGCAAGAGTAGCAGTTACAAGGACCTGATGATTCACTTTCTCCCCATTCAGCATAGCTCTTAAAAACTAGAGTTTAGGGAGGATGGGAAAAAAATAAAGTAAAGCTTGCACTTAACTGCAGCAGTAATTAAAAGGATGCATGTGTGTTTGTGTATATTTCTGTGTGGATGTGAGAGAGTCTATGCTTTTGTGCAGTAGTGTAGATATGGTAAGAGGAAGGGAGCAATTGCCATGAGAAAAAAACGTTAGTGGTCAAGATCAGCCAATCCCAATTGTTGTTTAGTGTGTATCAGCTTTCAAATGCCTGTATTGCACTTGCTCTTAAAGCTGAGTGCTGCAGCACTCTCTGTGACATCTAAACATGCATCTGGCTACCTGGTACCAGTGCAAGGAACAGATCTTTCTTGTTTTGCACTTTAAATGATGAGCTGGGGAAGTGGGGGTGCCAGTATGGTGATTAGCCCAGGTACTAAAATGTCAGCTGCATCTTTGCTTGTGTGTGTGTGTGTGTGTGTGTGTGTGTGTGTGTGTGTGTGTGTGTGTGTGTGTGAGTGTGTGTGTGTGTGTGTGCGCACACGCGCTTGTGTGTGTATGTGTGCACATGTGTATGTGTGTGCAAGTGAGTTTCTGTATATGTGTATGAGGCTGTCTCTTTCTGGTGTGTGTGTATATGTGTGTGTGTGTGTGTGTGTGTGTGTGTGTGTGTGTGTGTGTGTGTGTGCGTGTGTGCGTGTGTGCATGTGTGTGTATGTGTACTGACATTATTAAGAATTTCTGTACTGTATTTTTTAGATGTAAAATACATCCTTTGACAACAAATATATATATCCTACAGCAACTTTGAAACATTATACAGAGGCCCTATTTCTTATTGAAAATATAAAAAAATAGAATATATATACTAATAACAACCACTTTTCAAAATATGGTAATGCACTCCAATTGAGCATCCTGACCTTCCAGGGGTATGGGGGCCCTCCAACTGTGTCACTGGGCATTATATCACCCGTGGATGATCCTTTATTTCTCTGTAATGCCCGCTCTGGAGTTATACTAACTCTGCAGTTGCACAAATATGAAGGAAAGGGAAATTTTTGATAACAATACATCACTGCAGGTGCACAGTAACAGACCGTACTGAAAGTGACTTCTAATGTATAACACATATAGGAAAGTTCATCTTCAGAGAATTGAACTGTACCAGATGGAACTTCATCCAGTCTGTACTTTATGAGGTGTAGGTAAGTCAGGTAGAATAGGTTCACAAATGATATATAACAGTATCATTTTTGAAGGATTTGAATGCATCTCTCAGTGATCTTGTAGGCAGTGCTACTGTTCATTTTATAGCTCTGACATGAACTGTACAATATAATGAGTGCCAGGTCCAGTTTTCAAATTGCAGACATTTTGTAATGTCCTTCTTAAAGCTATCCTTCTTCCCTCATTTAACTTCATATGTGCTTCTTTAACCTCCTTATTGATCCTGTTTTAGGGTATTTCCAAACATACAATGGCATTTTTGTAAACAGTTCTGTAATTCTTTTTAAAATCTTTATTGTTATCAGACTATAATTTCCTGAACATAGGAATATTTTTGACTGGCTTATAGTTTTGGCAGATATGCCATGTATTTAATACTTTGCGGTATAATTTAGTATAACTGTTTCTTCTCTTTTCATTTAACTACCATGTTTTTTAGCATTTTCATTTATTGGTGGAGTATATACTGTCAGGCTGAGCCTGCAAAGGGTCTTTGAAGATCAGTCCTCTACCCCCTTGAACTAAATCATATAATAATAAATAAATTATATTTTTATATTTGCAGTTAATGAACATAATACTCATATTATTATGAAGACTACAGGCCATGTCTGGACTCTTGTATTGGATATACCATTTTTCAAAGATTATTTCTATTTTTTTTTTTTTTTGCCGTCATACAGTGGCAAGCTCTCTTAGACTGGCATTGATTTCTTTTACATTTACAAATGATAGCATGCATGCTTCTAGCTTAGACTTACAGAATTCTCTGCTCTGTCATATTTTCACCATTTTGAAACACATTTTCCAACTGACCTGTGGCTATGAACTGCCTCCAAAAAGCTAGGCATAGATTCTTTCTGCTGGAACAGCCAAGAAATAACATTAATTCAACTTCTTTGACTCTGAATGTTGAAACTCTCGTTCTATAAACCTACCACTGTGAATACTGAAACTGTTGGTCTGTAAACCTACATCTACATCTGGTCAATCAATAAAAACATTGCTTTTAAAGTGCTCCCATGTCTTACTGCTGGCTGACACACATATGTATTAATACAGTGTACAACTGTTATTCCTAGTATTTTTCCTGTCTCTGTCAGCTGTATAGATGGCTGCTAACATTTCTCTACATGGCCACAAAGTGCTCTTAGGTTATCATTCTTGTTGATGAAATTACTTTGTTGTATACTGTCTCATACACAGAACAGGTAACATATTATTTACTGTAGCTTATTTGTCACCCAGCATACTGGCTGGGAATCACAGACAAGTTGTCTAGTATGGAGAGTGCATTTGCACTATAACTGGCCATACACAGGATGGTGCAGAGAAATAAGAAAATCATGGTTCCATTTTGTATTACAGTGCAGACAATTCAAATGCGCAACAGAAGATACATATAAATGGCTGCATAATGACATGCAAATTAAACCAGATTGTGAAACAAGGTCTTAATCCAAATGAATAAGAGGTGGATATAGTCGCAACTTCTAGTTATATTTAGGGGAAATTACCTAGCAGTGTGTACTTGACTATAAAGGTAAAGCACGCAATGTTTTTAGAGTAGCAGATAGTGAGAATGCTTAAAGTAACAGCATCAGTCATGCACCAGTGTACTGTACTTCCCAAGGCTGCCACTTCACACTGGTATATGCAAGATGGTGGCTAGCACCAATAGAAATGTTACCACCAGAGGGCGACATCCAATAATTTCACCAACTAAAAGATTCTGAACAAGAACGTCTGGAAAGGTTAGGGGAATGGAAAGCAAAAATGAAGGCACTCAGAATGAAACTGAGTGCAGATAAGATAGTTGTAATGGCAGCAAATGGGGGAAATCAGAAGGTTAGCATCTTCAAGTATTTGAGAGGGGTGGTTGAGGAGAAGGGAAGTCTGAATAAGGAGGTCAACGCTAGAATCAGAGGGGCTGCAGCCAACTGGCACAGGGTGTCAGGAGCTGTGTGTGACAGAATAATGCGAAATAAGCTGAAAAATAAGTTGCACAAAGCAGTAGTGTAACCAGTACAACTGTATGATACAGAAACCTGGCAGTAAAGGCAGAGCAATTGAGGAAGCTAGAGGTAACAGAGACAAAGTGCCTGAGTTGGGTGGTAGGATGCACACTGTGTGACCGATGAAGAAATGAGGACATTAGAGCAGAAGCCTGAGTAGCTCAAGTTGTAAAAAAATTAAAAAATAATAGATTATGGTGGCTTGGGCACACATGCAGGAAAGCAGAAGATATTCTGGTGAAGAAAATTTAGGACAGAGAAGAGGAAGGCAAGTGGAATTGAGGATTTCTAGCAAAGAGATGGATGAAATGTATGAGAGAAGACCAGCAAAAGTCAGGCATGGCTGCCGAAGAAGCTAGGAGAGTGACATTGAATTAAGGGATGTGGCAACAGTTGGTGACACTTGACATGATGCCCCAACCCCATCTAAAAAATGGGAAAAATTGAGTTGATGATGATGATGATGATTGGCAGGGATGGTATGCAGCTGCAAGTCCATGACTTGGATGGAGTCTTCTCATGAGTTATTTTGCAAGCTGGGTGTTGAGCTTACACCAGAAACACACAATATTCACTTCTAGATACAGATGAGGACTGTATAACTTGCAGTATCCCTTATGAGATCATCCCTGGGGTGCACCCTACCACAACTTTGTGAATAGTGCTAGTAGCACTGGCAATCCTGTACATGGAAATGGAGATGGAAGTGGTCTGTGCCTCTACAGACTTCCTAAGAGCAGTCAGCACCACATCCCTGTTTTTCAGGTCCTCTTGCAAATCACACAAAACAGCAATCATCACCATGCCTAACTGCTTTGCAGCAGATTATGACAGGTGATAGTGTGACAAATCTGCTGAGTAATCCCAGGTGCAATTATCCACATTATGGACTAACTTAGACATATGACACCATTAGACACACTTGTGCAGTGTACTCATCTCCACATTAACTCTGAGATTGACATACCTTGCAGAAAAGAGAATATTCTCATAATTGGCACCTCGAACATAGTATATGAAGGTCCAATCTTTTGGCCATTCAGTCTCTGCATTTTGGGAATCACTCTAGCAGGTCCCAACAATTCAAATGGTTACTGTTTCAGGCACTACAGAGTTGCAGCACTCAAGCTGACAACATTGTAATTTCAGTTGATTCCTTTCCAGATAATGAATTCCACTAAAAGGAAATCAGACTCACCACTGGATAGGTAGTTAGCACTCAGGATTTAGGCTCTGAGCTGTTAATGAGCAACTTCCTGTGGTTAAGGGTACAGGGTTTGACTCCTTCTACCTTCGTTTGACAACTGTATGACTCTTAGCAAGTCACTTAACCAGATGCTTCTCCTAGATCTTTTCTGAAAAGGGACACTTGTGTTCAGTCAGATTACCTGCTTAACAAATAGATAAAAAAGTAGTAGGAAGATTTTGTCAGACTCCAAGACTTTCTAGTTGCCTTTTCCCTGTCAGTCTTATTTCCTCTCAAACTGCCAGTCTTTTTCCATCAGGCTTTGTCTCTCCCCGTGAGAGGTAAATGCCTCTATCTTCCCGCTTTTGTCTCTCCCTTTTTACAATAATGGTGTGTGACTTTCTCCATTTTTGTGGAATTTCCCCTCCCATGATGCTCAGACACCACAGCTCCACATATCTCATGGTGGTTGCCAAGGGGCACTGTGGTACTATACATAGGTACTCTATGCAGTGTTGATTCAATTAGTTAGGACCGACATATTTGTAAGGTAAGTTAGTCATACGAGCTGTCAACATTACGGGTGCCTTGGTAAACATCATTGATCCACCACTCAGACACCACAGCTCCACAGATCCCAGGAAGGTAGAGAAAAAGAGATTATCACACACTTTTATGCTACAGTGTGGTTCCTCACAGCTGCCTTTAGATCCAGACATAGCAAATGTTCTTTTTAATAATTTTTCCTAAATAGTTAATATATCTTCCCAAATCTGCATGACCTATCATGAAAAATGGCAGTGTGTATTAACAATGCAGTTTCACACCTGTTTGCATGACATATAGACAACTTGAGTCAAGTTGTATGACAAGTAGCCATATTAAGTCAAATTGTATGAATGTCTATGAATCCCTGTACTATGTTGCTATGCATCTATGACTTGTAGTGCTGTCTCTGCTAATCTGATACATCTCGTCACTCTGAGATCATACACTCCACTACTCTGAAGCTACATTGCTATATAAATGGTTTAGAAATTGCACTTTAATTGCCACCAATATCAGATTCAAAGGCTACCATTTTGTTCCTTATAACACAGACATCATTTTCAAAGGAACATTTGGGGAATGGCAGTTTCTGTCAGTGTTCTTAAGTGAACTCCTGGAGGTTTTCTGAAGAAGAGCAAATTATGCTTTGTCTATTGAATACCATTCTGTGAGCATATACAGTGCCCTGTGTTGGTGCCTTCAAAAAGTTGATTAGTATAAACCAAGGGCATCAAAAGGATATGATGACCCTGATGATCTATTCTGTTTTTAAGTACTTGATAGGTGCCATCATATGTGGACACCATAGCACTACAGCTGAAAATACTATATGGCAATACAGCTTTCTGTGGTGATTTGTGCTATCCTGCCAAAGGATGCACTCATGTACAACCTAGCACATAACTGCTCTGTGAATTGCATGCACACCTCTCAACTGTCCAAATTTTTGCAGAATTCCCATATTTTTGCCTCATATTTTAGGTCTGTTCCACAAAAGAATTTGTGGGTTTCTGGCAAATTACTAAATAATGACATTCATTTGAGTTTTGGACTTCATAACCTTCAGAAAAATGCATGCTAACACAATACCTTTCATTCTAGCAGCTTTCTAAGTTTATAAGAGCAATATTTAAAAATGTTCCCTGTTTTTGAGCCTTTGTCTCTCTATTATTTTTACCTTTGTCCAGATTTCTTGTGTTAAGAGGTTGAGAGGTATGATTGTATGTTGCATCCTTTTGTATAAGCTTCACTGCACAGATGTGTCCACTTGCATAGTTCCACATAGGCACTGCATTTGTCATATTGCGTATTTTATGACTCCCTATGCTGCTGTGCAAGCTTTGTGCACATGTGCAATGCATGCCTACAAAATCCTAAATTGTTTTTTCCCATTGTGTACTAAGTCTTCACTGGTGAGCAGCTTGCCCTTGTACTAAGTCTTCACTGGTGAGTAGCTTGCCCTTGTACTAAGTCTTCACTGGTGAGCAGCTTGCCCTTGTACTAAGTCTTCACTGGTGAGCAGCTTGCCCTTTTACTAAGTCTTCACTGGTGAGCAGCTTGTCCTTGTACTAAGTCTTCACTGGTGAGCAGCTTACCCTTGTACTAAGTCTTCACTGGTGAGCAGCTTGCCCTTGTTCTAAGTCTTCACTGGTGAGCAGCTTGTCCTTGTACTAAGTCTTTACTGGTGAGCAGCTTGCCCTTGTACTAAGTCTTCACTGGTGAGCAGCTTGCCCTTGTACTAAGTCTTTACTGGTGAGCAGCTTGCCCTTGTACTAAGTCTTCACTGGTGAGCAGCTTGCCCTTGTACTAAGTCTTCACTGGTGAGCAGCTTGCCCTTTTACTAAGTCTTCACTGGTGAGCAGCTTGTCCTTGTACTAAGTCTTCACTGGTGAGCAGCTTGCCCTTGTACTAAGTCTTCACTGGTGAGCAGCTTGCCCTTGTACTAAGTCTTCACTGGTGACCAGCTTGCCCTTGTTCTAAGTCTTCACTGGTGAGCAGATTGTCCTTGCTGAAGCTGCATATTTGTTTTACATTTTCTGTAATGTTGCAGAAGTGCACATGCACTAATGTAGCCCATGTCAAAGTCCAGCTGCCAGCAATTAACGTTTGACCAGAACAAGAACTGTTAAAATTCTCTAAGAGTGAAACAGGAACCAAGATTATTTAAAATTCTAACAATATTTGCCTCAGCACCAGCTCTGGGGACCTCTTGAAGATATTTTACTCCATTAAAAAACCTTTGTATGGCCTCTTGTCTCTGAGATTAACTCCTAATGTAAGTAATAGTCGCCACAGTAAACAACCACTTAGGGTCATCTTCTCCAGTTTGTGTTTCTTACAGTCATCCCTTCTTAAAATGCTACAACCAGCTGAAGCCCTTTTGTGCTCTCTTTTTTGGTCTGTATTTCCTCTCATCTGTAGTCTATCCCTTCCACATATCATTAAAATAAATGTCCTAACATTAATTCCACATATTGAAGTGGATGTCCTACATTTTTCCTATGACTGTTCGACTGGGTGCTTACCGATAATTCCTTCTGTTCATAGCTAGGTTTCTAAGTGACAGTGGGATCACTGTTTGTGTGAGACTGCTATGCACTGCTTTTAGGGGCTTCTTCATTCCCTACTGTTGTGTGACCATGGAGTTTGTATATATAAGTTTGGGGGAATGGGGTGAAGGAGGCTGCAACCTTGTAAAAACACTTGTTTGAACTTTGAGAGAAATATATAGGTGAGTTATTTTTAAATCATTTACTTAATTTTTACATTTGTTAACTAAGTAGGTGGGCTGGTTTGTAAACCCTTTTCAGTCATGCCTAGGCTGAACATGGCAATAGTAGAATATAAAAAAAATAATTAACAGTACAGAGAGAAGAAGGATCCACATTGCACAGTGAAGTTGAGAACAGAATACAGAGGCATAGTCTTTCTGCGTAAACAAGTCAGTATTTCTGAGTAGAACAGCAATTTGAATATAAAGCAACATTTGAGAAGCAATTAATTACAATGTAGTAAACACAAACTATCCTAGGGTTTCAAGGTATAGAGTAGATTTTAGTAGATTAACATAAGAAAGTAAGGCAATACTTACAACAGGCATGTATCACTGAAACAATACGTGAATATAATAAATATACCTATACACACTACACTAATGCTCTGTGACTACATACTAAATTAAGTTATACTAAACTTAAGTTAACACTCCCTAAATTCTAGTAGCAAGTAGTTACAGTATTGATAATAGAAACACTGCCAGGGGTATAAATTTATATACCTGCAAAGCTGGTGTATTATAAAGGTAAACCTCTCCTTTCAGCACTATTATATGGGCCCTTATGCTGAGTATAGTCTAGTGAAGGTCAGTAATTGGTCAAAATGTATTCCAATAAGCTGGGCTTATCTAAAAACTGTATAGACTCAGTGGTACCTGACTGGATAGAAACCAGGTCCTTCTGAAAAAACAGGCCACCCTGGTGGACCTCAAGTATAAGTAGGTTATATAACAAAGGGAAGAAATTGATGTCTAAGAACAAGAAGGAAGTTACTCAGCAGAAGAAGAACACCTTCCATACCTTAAACAAGCAAATCATATATATTGTAAAGTTCTTTAAAGCTAGTTATGAAGCTAAATTAGCATCCCTATGTAAGGATAACCATAAGACTTTCTTTAGGTATGTCTGAAATCTAAAAAGGAATGCCCAACTATGTGCTGAACTTATATTTCATCCTGAACCTGAGGGAATTGCCAACCTTCTAGTTGACAGATTTGGCACAAACTTTACCCCCCCTGTTTCCACCAGCCATACCCCAAAACATACCTGACACCAGTCCTTTACCTAGTATCTCCAAACAGCAGGTCATATCCGCACTCTCCAAAGACAAAAACACAGCCTTTATGGGACCAGATAACATCCCAGGCTGCTTACTAGACAATCTAAAACAAGAACTAGTGGAACCACTTGGCATTCTGTTTAGCCTCAGTCTGAGCAGTGGCTTTGTTCCAGCAGAGTGGAGAACAGCAACAGTAATCCCCTTGCACTAAGAGGGTCCATCAACTAACACTGGGAACTATAGACCCATAAGCCTAACCAGCCTTATTTGCAAGGCCATGGAAAGAATCATCACGGAACTTATCAACAAGCACCAAACAAACAGGATAATCACCTGGAAATAAAATCCACTTGAAAACCAGAATAAATCCAGTAAAGCAAGACCCAACTCCAGAAAGGAAATGCACCAGTCCAATAGCAATTAAATAAGTTTATTTTCATAGGTTCATATGTTCATAGGTAGGTACTAGGCTATTGGCCCTAGGGCCTATATAAGCCTAGCCAAACGGTACCCTGGCTTTTGCCACCCAAGAAAATTATTTTCCTGTGCCCATGTCAAGCAGAGCCACAGAAGTGATCCCTGGGGTGAATTTCCTATCTCCCATCCAATCATCAAGATTTTTCTTGAAGAGTGCTACTGAGGAGCTTTGTTTGATATAGATAGGTAGTTTGTTCCAGAGTATGGGAAGTCTCTGAGATAGGAATCTATCCCTCCATCATGTTCTGTTTATTGTGGTGACAAGGTTTAGATCCCTAGAGCATGCAGTTTGGAGGGATTGGGACTTCTTTATGTGGAGCATATCCAACAGCTCTGGGTTTGACATAGCTTTGTATGTTAGGCAGAGATCACCTCTGAGTAGGCGACATGCGACAGAGTAAAGCCAGAGTTTTTTGAGACGGTCTGTACTGGGCATCTGTTTGAGGCTGGTAATCCTCATTGTGAGGTATTTTTGTGGCCTTTCCAGTTGTAGATGTCTTGTGAGGAACATACCAAAAGGGGCATTGTACTCTATAATGGGTCTAATGAGTGATGAGTAGAGGGGAACAATGACCTCTTTTTTCCTGGATGAGAAGGAGGAGAGACTACTGTCCACCAGTGTCCAAGGTCTCTTATCACACTTTCAGTGTTAAGTAGACTACCGCTTATGTGGTAGTTCATGGGTACAGAGTTTTTACCAAAAGGGATGACAATGCACTTTTTGGCATTGAGCTTGAGGCCATGGCTTTGACACCAGGCATCTGTCTCAGTGAGGTCCTTTTGTAGGATGTCCACATCATTAGGAAATTTGATTCATCTGCAGACTTTGTTAGCCAAAGACCTTCTGTGTTAGCCTGTACTTCAGAGAAGTAGATACCAAACAGGAGAGGACCTAGGACTGAACCCTGTGGTACTCCACTTGTCACTGGTCTGAAGTTGGATTTAGAGTCTGCTACTTTCACAGTGTGGATTCGGTCAGTGAGCCAGTTGGCAACCCATCTTATGACATAGGGAATTATACCTAGTTTAGTGAGTTTGTCTATAATTCCAGAGTGGGGAATGATGTTGTTTTCCAGTACGATCTCCACGCATTTCATTTTTATTATTCCTTATCAACAAAGACATAGGTGACCTGACCTAGCTTGGCTTCTTTGAGGATAGATCATGCTTACTGAACCTGGTGGACTTCTTTGAGAATGTCATCAAAACCCTGGATGCAAGAAAAATGTTGAGGATTCCACCTGTATAAGTAGACCAGTGGTGTCCACAAGGATCTGTGCTGGACCCTCTACTATTTTAAATCTATTTCTTGGAAGTTCAGGTGAAAGGAGATGGCCAGTGGCTTACCAAGTTCACTGATGATTGCAAACTTGGTGCAATCATTGAGTCCCCAAATGATGTTAACAGATTACAAAAGGGGCTAACACAGATAAATGATTGGTGCCAAAGCTATGGACTTAAACTAAATGCAAAAAAGTACATTATTATCCCCTTTGGCAAAGAGAAAGTCTCTGGAAATTACAATATTGAAAGCACCCCCACAAGCTCAAACCTAGTAACGCAGTGGTGCGAGATTTGAGAACAAAGGTTAATAGCAATCTAAACTTCAATCTACTCTCCCCTGCCTGTGTGCTCTCTGGCTTTAGAAGCTTCTCTTGATGGGTTAAACACTCTGTGGTCATCCACTGCCCAACAGACTCGCCCAGCAAAATACCTTGTGAAAGAGTATAAATCTGCTTCAGTTACCTGCCTGAAGCAGCTCCAAAAACCAACTAAAAAGCACAGCTTTCTAAACTCTTCTCCTGATGGGTTAAACACTCTGTGGTCATCCCCTGCCCAACAGACTCACCCAGCAAAATACCTTGTGAAAGAGTATAAACCTGCTTCAGTTACCTGCCTGAAGCATTTCCAAAAACAAACTAAAAAGCACAGCTTTCTAAACTCTTCTCCCGACGGGTTAAACACTCTGTGGTCATCCTTTGCCCAACAGACTCATCCAGCAAAATACCTTGTGAAAGAGTGTAAATCTGCTTCAGTTACTTACCTGAAGCAGCTCCAAAGGCAAATTAAAAAGCACAGCTTTCTAAACTCTTCTCCCGATGGGTTAAACACTCTATGGTCATCCCCTGCCCAACAGACTCACCCAGCAAAATACCTTGTGAAAGAGTGTAAATCTGCTTCAGTTACCTGCCTAAAAAGCACAGCTTTCTAAACTGTAGGTGTTCCTTCCATTGCAATTTATCCACACTCTAAATCTGTTTTTAAAACTGTCTGCTTTTAAAAAAGTAAACTGCTCCTTATTTAAAGTATTACTACAGGGCAAATGGGCATACAAACAGATTAGTTTTTTCTGGCCGTAGTAACTTACTTTGGCCACCAGGCGGCAACACAATGCCATCAGTCTACAACATTCCTTGCTGTTTTAACTAATAGTACCAATAGCTTTTAGTTTAATGTTGTTTTAACTCTCAATAGTTCCAGTATATGTAGGTTTAATGTTGCCAGCCCCACTCTAGAGTGCTGTTTGACCCCTAGTACATCTTCTGTTCCTTTTGTCTCCTGATTTTAAACTTATATCTGCAACATTTCCATCTCTGGTTTGCTCTCATTCCCTCTTCAGCTCTGATTTTCACAGCTGCTTCCTTTCTAATTATTTCAGTGCTGTTTCACACTGCTGACCTGACCCTGGCAGTCCTGGTTCCAACCAGCTAGGCCACTGTGATATCCATCTCTAGTCTCTAGTCTAACCCCTCCCCCAGTTTCTTTCACTTTATTTTCTTTCCAACTCCTCCCCCATACTCTTTAACTTTGCCTTCCTGCCTGTGGTGCCATCTTTAAAATCCTTCTAGCTTTCTGTGTAGTCCACATGCCAGCTTCTTCTCTCCCCTGCCTGTGTGCTGCCTGGATTTAGAAGGTCTCTGTACAACATACTGTTTTATTTATTGCCATTTACGCTGCTACTAAGCACTGTCAGTGCAGAGTTAACTGTGCTTGCTAAAAGTTGCTTTATCTGTACAAGCTACTGCATTTCTACTTCAAGTACTACATTACAGTTTAAGCAGAATTGTCTTCTGCTCTGCTTATAGAGTTCAGTTACCTGTGTTTGTTAAAAGTTGCTTTATCTGTACATTCTATTGCATTTACTCCTAGTGCCTCATTACAGTTTTTTAAGAATGTTTGTTTTCTGTTCTGCTTACAGGGCTTAGTTAATTGTTTGTTAAAAGCTGCTTTATCTGTTTCTTTAACTTTCTTTTCTTTCCAACCCCTCCCCCGGACTCTTTTACTTTGCCTTCCTTCCTGTGGCGCCATCTTTAAAATCCTTCTAGGTTTCTGTGCATTCCACATGGAAGCTTCTACTCTCCCCTGCCTGTGTGCACTCTGGCTTTAGAAGGTACTGTATATGACATACTGTTTTATTTATTGCTATTTACGCTGCTACTAAGCACTGTCTGCCAGTGCATAGTTAACTGTGCTTGCTAAAAATTGCTTTATATGTACAAGCTACTGCATTTTACTTCTAGTACTACATTACAGTTTAAGCAGAATTGTCTTTTGCTCTGCTTATAGGGTTCAGTTACCTGTGTTTGTTAAAAGTTGCTTTATCTGTACGTTCTATTGCATTTACTCCTAGTGCTTCATTACATTTTTTAAGAATGTTTGTTTTCTGTTCTGCTTACAGGGTTTAGTTAACTGTGTGTTTGTTAAAAGCTGCTTTATCTGTTTCTTTCACTTTATTTTCTTTCTAACCCCTCCCCCAGACTCCTTAACTTTGCCTTCCTTCCTGTGGTGCCATCTTTAAAATCCTTCTAGCTTTCTGTGCAATCCACACGGAAGCTTCTCCTCTCCCCTGCCTGTGTGCTCTCTGGCTTTAGAAGGTGCTGTCTATAACATACTGTTTTTATTTATTGCCATTTACACTGCTACTAAGTCGTGTCTGTCAGTGCAGAGTTAACTGTGCTTGCTAAAGTTTCTTTATCTGTACAAGCTACTGCATTTTATTTCTAGTACTACATTATAGTTTAAGCAGACTTGTCTTCTGTTCTGCTTATAGGGCTCAGTTAACTGTGTTTGTTAAAAGTTGGTTTATCTGTACAAGCTATTGCAATTACTCCTAGTGCCTCATTACAGTTGCTTTTTAGGATTGTTTTCTGTTCTGCTTACAGGGCTTAACTGTGTTTGCTAATATTTGCTACTTATGTACAACCTACTGCATTTACTTTTAGTGCTCTGCTTTCATGACTTAGTCAACTGGGAATAATGTTATTGCTACACTGGTTATTTCTTGTCTGTATTATACCTCACTTAAATCTGTTTTTTTAGGGTTTTGCTAGGTCTGGTCTCTCATGTGTCTTTTCTTACTTTCCTGGTCTAACCTTTTGTGTGTGTTCGCCCTTATGTCTTGCAGCTTCTCCTGACAGGTTAAACACTCTATGGTCATCCCCTGCCCAACAGCCTCGCCCAGCAAAATACCTTTTGAAAGAGTATACATTTGCTTCAGTTACCTACCTGAAGCAGCTCCAAAAACAAACTAAAAAGCACAGCTTTCTAAACTGTAGGTGTTCCTTCTATTGCAATTTATCCACACTCTGAATCTGTTTTTAAAACTATCTGCTTTTAAAAAAGTAAACTGCTCCTTATTTAAAGTATTACTACAGAGCAGGTGAGCATACACACAGGTTAGTTTTTTTCTGGCTGTAGTAACTTACATTGGCCACCAGGCGGCAACACACTCCCAGCAGTCTACCACATTCCTTGCTGTTTTAACTAATAGTACCAATAGCTTTTAGTTTAATGTTGTTTTAACTCTCAATAGTTCCAGTATATGTAAGTTTAATGTTGCCAGTCACACTCTAGAGTGCTGTTTAACCCCTAGTACATCTTCTTTTCCCTTCGTCTCCTGATTTTAAACTTATATCTGCAGCATTTCCATCTCTGGTTTGCTCTCATTCCCTCTTCAGCTCTGATTTTCACAGTTGCTTCCTTTCTAATTGTTTCAGTGCTGTTTCACTCTGCTGACCTGACCCTGGCAGTACTGGTTCCAACCAGCTAAGCCACTGTGATATCCATCTCCAGTCTCTATTGTAATCCCTCCCCCAGTTTCTTTCACTTTCTTTTCTTTCCAACCCCTCCCCCAGACTCTTTAACTTTGCCTTCCTTCCTGTGGTGCCATCTTTTACCTCTCGGAACCACTCTAATCCTTTCCCTATACCACTGCTAGAATATCCCTTACCCCTTCCATACTTTGTCTGAACTTACCTTACACTCCATTGATTATTTTTCACTTTTGACCTTAATTCTTACTTTCCTTGTCTCTACACACTTTGTTCACCCTACAGGCTCACTCCGGTCCCCATACCCTACCCCCAAATCCCACCCACCCCAATACCCCTACACTTATACTTAGCTAGCCACTCCTACCACTTCCACCATCCAATCCAAACTTCCTATCATACCTCCAAAATCTCCTCCCACAGTTCACCCATTATAGTAAGCCTACCTTTCAGAGTTTACCCCAAACACAACTTATCCTGATAAACTACTAAACAATTAACCTAAACCATAATCTCTTACTCAAACTAACTCCACAACTTAACTCACCCCCACTTCTACTCTAATAACCATCATAACCCTCAAATCTCTATCCCTACTTACTCAAACAATACTTCTAATTACCTTAACTTACCTAAATTATATCACCCAACCTCTTAATGCAAACCACTCCCCCCCATTTCGCACCACTACCCCATCCTCTACAAGGTACACATCTACTATTACTCATTTATCTCCCAGTCTCTACCCCCTCAACAATAGCATGCTCTTCCCCTATAGACTGTTACCTAACTCAAAAAACACTGTTCCCAACTACACTAGTCTAATGTCCGCAAAACTCTCTACCTGTATACTACACCCCAAAGAAACCAAAAACCTCATCCATCATCTTATCTCTATCCTTCTCTCTGGGGACATCCACCCAAACCCAGGCCCCTCTACCACATTGCATCCAACCCCCCAAGCAACAGGCAAAACCCTCCACTTCTGAGCTCTAAATGCTCAGAGTCTGTGTAATAAAATTCCAACCTTCATGCCTGGCTTCTACATAACCATCCTGATATTCTCTCCATCTCAGAAACCTGGTTTAATCCCCACATACAAGATTATGAAATAACTCCTCCCAACTACCGCATGTTAAGAAATGACAGAACACAAAAAAGGGAGGTGGTGTAGCACTCCTTTACTCAGGATCTCTCTTAGTCACCCCTTTACCAAACCCTTTCCCAAATTTGACAAGGCAGAAATAATACCAGCCCTACTCCACCTAAACAAGCATAAACTCATATTTGTTCTCTCCCTCTATATTCCCCCCTGGCAATAGTATCTCATCCCTTGAAAATATTCTCTTTTGGGTCTCAACCAACATTACTCATGAAACCATAATCCTAGGGGACACGAACATAAACTGGGCCACCAACTCACTCAATATTAACTTATATAACTTTACACAACTAATCAAATCCATTATCAGACCTTCTAAGAACCCCATCACTGGAACTACAATAGACTGGATTCTAGTATCCCATCCTCATTATATCTCTGGTAGTGGTATTCTCTCAGACCCATTAGCTGACCATTTCCCCACTTTTGCCCACCATCTCCCCTCTTCTATACAACTAACTCACACCTATATTTCCACTCATTGCCTAAAGAACTTCAATGCTGAAACCTTCCCAAATGCACTAAAAAGCATAAACTGGAACCCATTAAAAACTCTTTCCCTAGATAATGCTCTATCCTGCTTTAACTCTACTTTCACAAACCTGCTCAACTCCTTTGCCCATCTAAAAACAAAATGTATAAAATGTAACCCTGTACCCTGGTTAACCAAAAACACCTTAGCTACTATGCGACTCCCTGATATAGCCTGGGCACGTTACCATAAAAATAAAACCACTATCACCCTAAACAAATATAAAACACTATGAAATAAAGTAAAAAAAATGTATTACCTTAGACTGCAAAGCCTATTTCTCCTCTCTCCAAACCAACCACACCACCAATCCCAAACTATTTTGGAAAGAAATCTCATCTCTCCTTAACCCGGGAAAAAAAGAAAACCCTTGCCTCAACCCAGATGCCTCTGACATAGTCTTAGCCACCCAATTTAACTCTTTCTTCATAGATTCCATAAGCAAGCTAACATCATACTTCACCAACACCTCTACAACCCCTCCTCAGTGTGCTCCCATCCCTTCCTCCCCTAGCATCCCTTTCCCCCAACCTCCACCTTTCTCTATCATTCCCATCTCTAAAAAAAACTTCTCCTAAAATTAAAACCTGGTTCCAATGCCCCTGATGAAATTCCCTCCTACTTCCTAAAAGTAGCCACAGAAGCCATTGCTCTCCCTATCAGCATACTAATTAATCGGTCTATCTCAGAAAGCCAGGTCCCCCAGCTCTGGAAGAAGGCCTTTATTATTCCTCTCCATAAAGGTGGCAATAATAATGACATCCCAAACTTTTGCCCTATCGTCATCCTATCCCCTATTTCTAAGCTACTTGAAAAGTGTGTATACCAACAGCTCTTACCCTAACTCATCAATAATCAGCTTCTTACCCCCACTTTAGACCAGGTCATAGTACCTCCACTGCCCTCCTCTCCTTCCTAGAAACAATCAACAAAGCCCGCGACTCTGGCCACTTCATATCCACTCTTTTCCTTGACCTCTCTAAGGCATTTGGCACTATTTTCCACAACCTCCTTCTTACCAAACTCTCTAAACTTAACCCATCCCCTTCTTCTACCCAGTGGTTCTAAAGCTATCTCACAAACAGGCAACAAGCAGTTAAATGGGAAAAAAAGCTACTTCACCCTTCCTTAATACATCCACAGGCATCTCCAAAGGTTCCATTTTAGGCCCCCTACTATTCAACATATTCATAAATGATTTCTTCCAAGCCATTCCTAACTCCAGTCTCATCTAATATGCTGATGATGCTGTTGTAATCTTTTCCTCCCCTTCCATCACAACTCTAAACAATCTAACACAAGCCACCTTCTCTTCCACACTGCACAGTGGATGCTTGACAACCATCTAGCCCTTAATGCAACCAAAACAAAACTTATGTTATTCAATGCATCCAAAACCTCTTCCCTAGACAAACAATCCTTCATAATTACCAGCAATAATAACACCCCACTAGAACTAGTCTCTGACACAAGATTACTAGATATTATCAGTGGCAATCAACTAAAATTTGATAAGCATCTACAAGCAAATATAAAAAAAACATAAAAAATTAGATATGCTTTACTGCCACAGTCGCTATATCTCTCCCACCACCAGGATTACATTAGCTAATACATACCTCATCCCATCCCTTTTATATGGTGCATCTATCCTAACCAGCCTGCAATCTTCCCTCAAAACAAAAATCTCATCTTGTTATAACAAAATATCCAAATTTGCGGCAGGTCATAGAGCCTCTTCTCACCACTGTAATTCCCTTCACCATCCAACTTGGGTAGAATTACCAAACTTCTTCACATATACCCAGCTCATCCAAGCACACAAACTCATTCATAACCCATCTCTCTGCCTCTCCCTAGCAAATACCTTTGAAATGCATAAACCAGATAGACTCCTAAGATCCAATTCCCAAAACCTAATGAAATTGCATAAACCAACACATCCTGGTGGGACTCAATTGATGTCCTTCTCTCTTGCATGCCTCTGGAACTCTCTCCCTTCTCCCACCCGCACCACCAACAGTCTCTCCTTGTTTAAAACCTCACTGCACTCGCACCTTACTTCATAATGGAAATGCTCTTGCTCTCATCCAACCTAATGCTGCCACACTTTCTTCCTAACTTTCCAAACTTTGTTGCCTGTCACTACCTCCTAAAGTTTTACATCCTTACCTCATTAAAAATAAATAAATAAATAACTTGATGTAATTTTCCTAATGAAAATCTTTTATTTCTGTATTATGTAACATCTGTTTGAATTGTGCAATATGGGTTTGTACTATACAAAATACATATTTAACATTTAATTGAAATGTATATTATGGATTTATGCTCTTTCTGTACTATGTATTTGTATTTCTCTGGAACTTTTCTCCCCAGGACTCCATTGAAAATGGGCTCCTTGTAGCCCAATGGACTATTCTGGAAAACAAACTGCAAATAAATAATAAAATAAATATGTCCACAGTGGTAATGAAAGCCTTCTATGTTGCACATCTCATAAGTAAGGGCATCGCATTCAAGACTAAGAATGCTATAACTCCTCTGTACTGACTCTCATCAGACCACTAATACACTACAACACTCCCTTTTGCATGTACCTTACCAGACACCTGCAGCAGTTGGAGAGACCACAGAGGTTTCTCACCAAGAAAATTCTGGGCCTCCAAACCATAACCTACATGGAAAGACTGAAAGCCCTGTCACTGTATTTTGTATCATACAGGCTGCTGAGAGGCGACTTGTGCCTGGAGTACAGAGCAGTCTTTGAATGTGCCCTAATGGAAATGCTGCACATCTGCAAGTCAAATGGCACAAGAGTCACTCGATCCAGGGGTCTGAGCCTAGCCTGTGACATTAACAGAGCATGCTGTAGAGACAGATATATCTCCCAGAGATTGCCACTCCTGTGGTAATAAACTTGCAATATATGTGAAGCAGAGCTCCTCAATAGGCTTATTCAAGTGCAACCTAGACAATTGGATGATAAACCATAAATTCACCCCAAGGGTGGCACCTGTATCCCTCATGGACAGGGCAGTCAGTGCTAATCATAGTCTCAGTCTGTGAATAATGACCATCGAACCAAGGTCAATTAGGGAACACGGGTATAGCATGGCTAGACTTGTAAAGGCCCTAGGGCCATTAGCCTACTAACCTCCTATGAATCTATGAACCTATTAAGTAACCATCTGTACAGCTAGCCTGTGTCTCTGAAGCAGTTACATTCATTTTCTTTTATCAAGTATTCCTTAAGGTTTTTATTGAGGGTGTCAATATTACAAGACATCAGTCATTTGTGATTGATGAGTGCTTCTGCAAGTGATTGTGGCCTGATTGTTCACAAATGAAAATATTTAAACATCATTTATCATTCAGGAAACCTGTTAAGCTGTTCTTCTTCCTCAATAAACTGCAGCTATGCTTCCAAACTCACCATTTCCATAGCCTTCCAAACACACCAGAGGGATAGATGATTATGCACTCATAGCAGAGAACAAAAAAGGGCGACTCACACCAGGGCTACACAGTATTACTATGCAATGCAAGCACTGAGAAAGTTTGTACAGCTACAAACAGTAGTTATTGCAGTGATGGTGGATGTTGGTGGTATCAGACAAATGTAGGCCAGTGAGCTGACAGGTGTTTGGGAATGACAAAGAGGGAAAGGAAGGAAGGAAAGTGATGATATCTGGAAATGTGAGGTTAGGGTGGAGCAACACCACTCCAGGAAAAGAGCAAGTAAGCAAGGATAAGACAATAGGGCAAGTGTTCTGGTGGCTACGATAGAAGAAGAAGAAAAAGGTAGTGCACCCTAGATCAGTACAGTACATCAGCTCATGTGTCATTTGATGAGGCTAAAATTAATGCATCTGATATCTACAAGAGGGTCATAATTATGAAGTGACTGATGTCTTGTATTATGTTTGGTTCAGACATCTGATGCAGAACTGTAACAGAAAGGATAACATTCTAGACATGATTCTAACCATGCCAGAGGGGCTCAAGGATGTTCAGGTGAATGTGCCGTTAGACAACAGTGATTACACCATTAAAGAAACACTCTTCTCCACTGCAAGATAGAGTAACTATTATGAATCCTCATTACATACTCAGAGCTGATGAAGATGGAGTGGTCCCCCTATATGACAATCTATTGGCCTTGTATGAATAAAAGGCCTTTTGTGAGGTAACTCCAGCTCAGTGGAATCAGCTTCTAAAAAAAGTTCAAAATGCAAATAACCTTCAGGCTTCCACATGAAACTGAGAGCCCATTGATATTGTCTAAATGCTTTTGACATGCAGTCTTAAACATATTGTCATGCTTTATTGAGCCCTTTATGTTCTTACTATACTAAGATTTAAGCTGACCTATAGACTATGCTTCATTATAATTTAGCTATACATTTAGAATTAATAGCATATTTACTTCTTAAGGAACACCTGGCTATGTTCCTGCACTAAACCAGGATGAGCCTTCTATACATGCCCACTCTGCACCACCTTATTCTATTACAAAACCACTCTCACCTTTCCTTCTGTCCTTATCCTTCTTCTCTCCATCTGTCTTACCTCGCTCAGTACTTATACCCTACCCGTTCCTATTGTCTACATGCCTCTCTATCTTATACTAGCTCAGGTATTTCTCCTTACTTATTTCTGAAGTACTACAAAATTGGATCAGTTAAAGAAATATGCCTCTTCTTAGAACAGAAACAGGAATATATTCTCAATGTGCAATACTGAACTAAGTTTCAACTTTTTTATGTTGACATATTGAGCCGTATTTGGCCACACTTTGGTAGTTAACACCTATTGCTGTAAGTGATACTAGGTTTATTATAGTTTAGCTTACTCAGTTGTTAGTTAATACCTATTTGCTGTTGTTTTGCACTACTGCTACATGTATTATATGTGTTATTAGATGCTATGTAGTGGAGTTTTTCTCCCTGGGCCTCCACTGAAAACGGCCTTCCTGCCCAATTAGACTTTCCCGGTAAACAAATGTAAAATACATAATAAATAAATAAATAATTGCCTTTTGTTGCCAGTATGTCATGTGTTTTTATTATGTTTATCCCAAGCTTGATTTTCTTTGTAAATTAGCTAATCCGTTTGTTACTGAACTTTGCTTATCTTTGCCTTTGTCCTGGATTGTGGTTGCTAAGGAAATATATACATGCGTGCACACACACACACACACACACACACACACACACACACACACACACACACACACACACACACACACACGTCACTGTGTCAGCAGTGCAGGTCCTGCTTTAGTTGTACATCTGTCAGCTATGTACATAGGAAGGGTTAACAACATGCAAAACCTCATAGTGCCTACTTTATGATGTACACAATCCTCATTTCTCATGTTCTTTTGTTGTGTCCTTAGATGACTGTGGGAGTGAATGGGGCAGTACATGATGGGGGATTTAATGGTCACAGGAGGATAGAGGGAAAAACATATTTGTGGGGTCACTGGATCACTGTGAGATGTTTTGGAATTTAAAGTTCATGTACAGAGGTATTTCAACATGCATGAAACCACATGAATTGTCAGTTTTCTTCTTGTAAACTGCACATGGGCACTTTTAATGTCATTTAATATTATTAACTATTAAACATGTTTTTTTTTTTCACTAAACTCTACAATAAAACTTCTATGAGAAAATACATCCTGACTAGTCCATAAGCCATGAATGTCAGTTTGCTTACATGTGACCTAATGATGTTGGGTATGAGGGTTCTTTTTGTCCTGCTTCACATCCTGAATGTACAGATTTGCAGATACTTTCTGAAATGGCAATTTAGGTGTAAACCTTTTTTGTCTAAAGCATTTCAGTTACATAAATGTATTCCAGCTACTTGTACTGCTGCATGGGGAGAAAGAGGGAGAGACAGCCCTCAACTGCAGTATGTTGCCTGATCAAGAATAATTTAACAATGAAAGTGTAGCAACCTATAATATTTTTCTTAAGCCTGAGATTGGGAATTCATACTTTTAAATTACTAAAACTGAGTAACAGTACAGAAGATTGTCTTAATGCAGCACTAATTAGGTTGGGATGCTCTCTGCCTTTTGAAGTAGTAGGAGACGCTGACTGACGTCAGGACATCATGCAGAACTGCAACATTCACTCTAGCAGGGGAATGGCTAGTCTTAGTGTGTGTGCCTTTCTGCTCAGGATTTTTTAAACCACATTTCTTTGATCAGAGTGTTACTTTACAGAATGTCCTGACAGACAGAAATTTAAGTGCAGCATGGATGAAGGTATTAACTGAAGGGACGATGCACTTCTTGTTTCAGGTGTTTGCATATGATCTTTATTGTTGTCACAGGGTGAGTTTCCTTTCGTTTTTACTGTTTGTCTAAGGACAAAAAGAAAGTGCTGTTCCAGACCTGATGGTTAATTTCATCTGAGCTACATGACATACTAACTAGCAGCCTTAATGTGCAGAAATTATCAAAACATAGAATGCAATGTAATACCGGCATTTATACTTATCCATGTTAAAGCTCAGAAAGTATTTCAATAAGTTAATTTCACCTTCTCGGTGAATTTAAAATGCTGCAGTTGAGGAAAAAAGGCAGACAAATATTTAACTGTTAACTTACTTACTGCATTTGTAAACTTGCTAATTGCTTTAATTTACACCTTCAGCTTATATATATATATATATATATATATATATATATATATATATATATATATATATATATATATACACACACACACACACACACACACACACACACACACACACACATATATATATATATATATATATATATATATATATATATATATATATATATATATATATGGGTCTACATCAAAGGATAGAAATTTCACAACATCGAACCTCTGATCTGTGAAGACCAGATGACTCAAATTGTGAAATATTGAACTTTATGAATGGAGATCGCTGTACAGTGCGGAATGGGGAATTTACCATTCTCTTCACTGTTGGGCAGTCTTGGAGTTGGTGTATTTAAGTAGCGGGGATGTGGGGGTGCAGAGGGGCTTGATCCCTGCAAAAACATGTAAGAAGGCATTTTCACCTATTAGATTTTTTTTCTGTTCGATATTTCACAACTTCGATCCTCTGGTCTTCGATGATCAGAGGTTCAATGTTGTGAAATTGCAATTATTTAATGTAGGCATATATATATATATATATATATATATATATATATATAGATCCCCTTCAAAACTTTGAACTTCAAAAGGCCGAGACCATAAGAGCGAAGTTTTGAAACTTTGAACGATTTTAATGGAGATCGCTGTATAGCGTGGAACATGATATTTACCATTTTCCTCACTATGGTGTGATCTCGGAATTAGTATATTTAATTAGCAGGGGGTGTGGGGGTGCAGATGGGCTTGCCCCTCTGCAAAAACGAAAAAAAAAAATCGTTTTCATTTTATTTTTTATTATTAGGTTTTCGAAATTTCAAAACTTCTGTCTTCTAGTCTCGGCTAGTTGAAGTTCAAAGTTTGGAAATATCGAGCTTCTGAAGTAGATATATATATATATATATATATATATATATATATATATATATATATATATATATTAATATTATGGTATGCATGCATTTGGTCAACCAATTGTTGGCCGACCGGAAAACGTTCAAACGCATGTCTGCAGGTTCACATAAATGCAAACACAAAGTAAGTGAAACACAAAACGTACCCCCTTTGTGACCCATGGTAGCACTTGTTTAGGTGGTAAAGCAGTTAGAATGGTTGAATTCAGAATTTTTTACGACATTCCGACAGTTCGACACCTGGAGATTCAACATTTAAGTTCGGAAAAAACGACTTTTAGCAGTTGGTCGTGTGACCAAATGCATGTATTCCATATATTATACATTTTATATGGGTCTACCTGACAACGTCGACAGCTTAGAACACCGACATTGAGAACACCGACGCCAGAAGATCGACAACTGAGAAGACCGACGGATGAAAACACCGACGCTGAGAACACCGACATGGGAAAAGGCTGTGTAAGTATGCAGTAGTGACGGACGTTAGGGTGCGAGTAAGGTAAGTTTGCGATATTGACGGTCTGTAGGGATAGGGGTGGGTTAAGTGAGTTAGGGTTAGGGTGCAGGTTAGGTAAGTGTGCGGTTGTGATAGTCTTTGGGTTAGGGGCGGGTTAAGTGAGTTAGAGTTAGGGCGCGGGTTAGGTGAGTGTGCGATAGTGACGGACCTTAGGTTTAGGGTTTGGGTTAAGGTTGTAGATAGTTGTGTATGTGAGGTTTAGTGTGGGTTTGTAAGGATTTTGGTGTGCTTGTGTTGTGTGTGTGCTTTTTGGACACGGGATTTGTTTTGTTTGCTGATTGTCATTATTATGGTATGTCGGGCATGTGAGGTTTCGTGTTTGTGAACTGTCAGTTATGTGGTGTCTGTGATTTCGTTGTCGGGCATGTGAGGTTTCGTGTTTGTGAACTGTCGGTTATGTGGTGTCGGTGATTTCGTTGTCGGTGTTGTGACGTGTCGGTGTTGTCAGGTAGACCCATTTTATATATATATATATATATATATATATATATATATATATATATATATATATCATCTATTTATTTGTGTAGTTTTGTAGACACTGATTCTGTCTGAACAAATGCTTATGCAAACAGGTGTAAATGCTGTTGTGTGTCACTTAGTCCTGTTTATTAAACACCAGATTAATCTTTAACTAAATGCACATTTTGCTTTTGGATTCACAGCATTCTTTGTACCTGATTTCAAAATAATTTCTTAGTGTGTACTAAATATTGATTAATTGCCTAACTGACTATGGCTTTAACAAGCACTAAAGCCTGACAAGTTGGGCATTATAAATAAGTAATAGACCAGAGGTGCTGTGAGGCCCAGTGCTACAGACAGAAAGTTCCTTTCTCCTAGAAGGTCCAGTTTTTCCTTGCAACATCCACCCTGAAGAGCATTAGTGAGTGCAGCAAATGAGATATTGTTAATGTTTGGCATTTATTTTTATTTATGTGTTTATGTGTATGTTTATTTTTGATGTAAAATAGTTCATATGCCTAGTGTTTGTAGAGTAGGATATATAACTGCTGTTAGAGAAAGTATTTTTCATCAACTATATAAAAGTTATGTTACAAGTGAGAAGAAAATTCATAAAGAGCATTCAACATGTCACACTACTGCACACATAGATACACAGACTACAGTTAAAAATACTGTTCTCCTTAGAAATGTTAATCCTGTAAGTGACTTAAAACCATAAGACCTGGATACCCTGCACATAACCATCATCCCAGCTAAATGAGATTGGTGCTTTATTGTCAAATTACAGCATTTTACAGTAAGCTGTTGGCAGCATGCACATGTGTGGGTATCAGCAGTGATGAAGAGTGTGCACTTAACCGTTTACAGTGAGCTGTTGGCAGCATGCACGTGTGTGGGTATCAGCAGTGATGAAGAGTGTGCACTTAACCAGCAATCATTTCTGCAGCTCCTCCTGAGCGGCTACACTAAACCATTCAAATATATAAGCCGTTATCCAACTGAGCCTCCTAGCCTGTTCCACAGGAACAGTGATAACTCACAATTAGTTAAAATGACACCTCAGTTTCAGAAAACATCCAATTCCCCCCACCGTGTCCTCAGGTGGAATTTTTTAACCAACATTTTGGGAGCTAGTATTTCAGGTAGATTGAATAATGCACACCTGACTGTGAAATGCAACATTTTGCTTGCCTTATACCTGTTTTTAAACTGTGTTGACAGGTAGATGATGCTCCTTTACAAGGGCTTCTGTGAATCTGACAGCATTAGTGGTATATGCATTATTCCAGTCATTAGTAACTGCATACTGTATAGTACACAGTACAGAAAAGCTGTAGTCACAACAGAAATAATCAAAATGTAGAAAGTAAAAAAAAACATTGGAAGTGAGCAGAAAACAAATGTCAGCTGAAAGACAATTTTTTTTTGGATGGTATATGGATTGTGTGTAACAAGGTGTTAATGTTTTGCGGTGGGCAGTCCTGGCACATTAATGTACCCCATGGGAATGCAAGTTATCCACTTGGCTTTCTTTATATTGATTCCTACATTCTAATCTTAATTAACTTTATGCAGGTAGTGTTGGTGAGTTTTTCTAATCTTGAAATTAGGATTTTTCATTATGAATCAGTTATTTCCATTTATTTTCCCTGTGTACTGTATTTACTAAGACAATCTCATTTACCCATGGAGCAAAGTTAGCACTAAAAATTCCAAAAAGTCTGGCTTGGTTAAAGTATTTTGTGCCATTATTAATGGCTGGCTGAACTAGTCTCAGGCCTTTGATTTCTATTTAGAATCACTTCACTTTTGAATTCATCAAGAAGGTGACTGGTTCATGTTGTCCATGATGTTGCAGTATATGATGTGAATCCCCTGTGTTCCAAAGGATGGTTGCACTTTTACAATTCTATAATAAAATAAGGGTAACATATGGAGTAAGTCCATTTAGTCTGCTTAAATGTTGCATCTGGCCCAGGGCAGCTGCCATTCCCTTCTTATTCCACATATTCTAAGCTATTTTACATGCTCCAGCTGTCTAATCTGCTAGAGTTATCTCTGACAGCTCATTTCCACTGTCTACTACCTTGTCATTAGTGAAGTGCTTTTTTTACTTTCAGACTGAGTTGGTCCTCTTTATCTGGTTCACGCTTTCCTTCATACACTCCTTATGCAGCTTAGTATCATCATAGTTTCCCATTTCTATCTTGTATACTGTAAATGTAACATGCCCTTTCTGTTACTGCTCTGTTCTAGTGTCAAGATGTCAAGTTCCTTAAAGCTGTTTTCATATAACATTCCCCTGGCCTCCATCACATCTGAATTGCCTTTTTCTTGTAATCTGTCAAGCAATGTAACTTTTTTTCTCTGTAAGGTCTCTAGAACTGTGCATGGTAATCTAGATGTGGTATTGCAATGACCTGGCTGAAGGACATCATCTCCTTCCTGGCCCTAGATGTATGCCCTAATAGAACCCTGCACAATACACCAGCTGCAGTCTTACAAGGGCCTGGCAGAGTGTCAGCGTCACTATTTTGTCCCTGAATATACTTCCTAATGGAACTGCACACAGTGAACCAGTTGTGATCTCACAAGTGTATGACAGAGTGCTATTGTCACCTTACTGCCCCTAGATTTGGCACCCCTGGATAAATACTCATATCTGGTGTTCCCATGCTGCCAATTTCTCAGCATAAGTCCAATGGTTCTTATCTTCATTAATAATAATCTTCAAGTCATTTTCTTGCAGTGGAGTTTTAATGTCAATTTTCTCAGTGCATCTGGCCCAATACTCTCTTTCCTTAGGTGTTTTTACAAGCATTTGAAAATGTTAAAGCAGAACTGCAGTTCTCAAGAAAAATATTTAATCTGTTTAGGTCTCTCATCAAGTTCTCACCTACATTAGATTCTACCCCCAAGTGTGGTGTCATCACCAAGCTTATGAATCTATTTTTCATGCCCTATGCATGTCCATGGAATCGCACATTAAAGCAGACAGATCACTACAGGACAGCACTTGTCACCTTTTGTCCAATAAAAGGTCCTCCCTCACTACCACCCTTTGCTTCTGCCCTTTAACCATACCTCTCAACTTCTTAGAGCAAGAAATCTTGACAAAGCCAAAATTAGTGGAGGGCCAAATGCCCAAAATAGGGACAGATTTTAAATATTGCTCTTATAAACTTAAAAAGTTGCTAGAATACCAGGATTTAGGTTAGTATGCATTTTCTTGAAGGCTATGAAGTCTGAAACTCAAATGTATGTCATTATTTAGTGAATTTAGTCCTCTGTGATTTGACTGAAAACCGCAAATTTTATGAGGAACAGACCAAAAATGAGAGGCAAAATTCTGGACATTCTGCAAAAATCTGGACAGTTTAGAGGTATGCCTGTAACCAGATATTCTTTGGAGAGAGTCACTAGAGCAGTAAATCATTATATTTGGGTTTACCTATCATATATGCTTCCTTTCCAGGTCAGAATTTCTCCAACTATTGGCATACTCTGAGGAGCCAGTGAAATACTCATATTTACTAGTTCATAGGTTCATAGGTAAGTACTAGGCAATTAGTCTGCAGACTGTCACAAGCCTAGCAAAAAAAAAAAAAATCCCCTATTCAATAGTTCTCTTCAGCTGCAAGGAGGGCAAAACAAGATAAACCTAGGGAGAATGTGAGGCTCCCCAGCCAGTTATCTAGGTCTACCTTGAAGGTGGCAAAGTTGCTGCTATTCTTGACATGTAATAGAAGTATGTTCCATAGATGAGTGGCAGGGATATGAATCCATAATGCTAACATATCTTATTTATCTGTCAATGAAAGTTTAGTTCTTTTGATTGAGAACTTGATCTACTGTTTGTTCTAAGAAGGAATAGGATACCAGAGAGAGATGGATTTTTCATGGTTTGAAAGGATAGGTACAGAGCTCCACAGAGGAGTCTATAAGATATTGACTACAGAGAGTGGGATGTCAATCTGTCCTGATAACTACAACTATTGAGTTCACTAATTTTTCTTTTAGTTATGAAACTCTGAGAGATCTCTTTAGACAAATAAATGCCAAAAGGTGCATTACACTCAGTAATAGGTCTGATAAGATATGAATAAAGGGGAATTAAGACTTCTTTGGTTGTAATGGAGATGCCTTTGGAAATTAAATGAGCCAGACAGAAGGATTTCCAAGCTACACTGCGTGGGACACTTCTCCAGAATTCTGCTAGAGACTCACACTCAAATCAAATGTCTGCTAGACAGTCTTATTAAAAGTCAAGTTTATTATGAAGTTGGGGTATGTTCTCTTAATTTTTACTTCTTTTGTATCATTTTATCTTCCCCTACTACAGCCTGAAATATTATTATTACTACCTTCAGTGCAGTGTTTTGAAATCATTTCAGTACATTTAATACTTCTGCCCAGTGTGATCACTGTGTGATTTATAGGTTAACTTGGATTTTAAGGAAGCTTGAGACAAGAAATCAGAAGCACTGCCAGTTTTAGATAACCCACTAAAAGGATCTGTTAAGTTTTAAGGGAGGTTGTTGTTTTGTTGCTCTGGCAGTTTAGAAATAGATTATATAGTGCAGAGGTCTGAATGTCAGTAAACAGAAGAAAATGAATATAAAAATAAGAATGAAGAGCCCCTACAAGCGGGTCCCATAAAGGTGTAATAGAAAGGACCACACTCACGTGTGAACTCCATATAAGTAAGCTTACATTTTGATTACATCAAAAATTAAGGTAAACGTTTTCAAAGCTGAGAAATATAATCAAAATGCAATAACCTAAAACTAACATCTAATTAGAAGGCCAAAACTGCAAATGATTTGTTAAAATAACATGGTGATCAAAGGTGGAGCTGGCTCAACTTGCACCAACTGACATCCCACTCCCCTCAACTCTTAACCCAAAGCAAAAAAAAAAAATATATATATATATATCCATTCCCTGTACTGGGACACTGACTGGAATGCAGATAGCCAGATACATGCCTTCTCCTTCCTACCCCAGCTCTTCAATATAAGAGCAAAAAAAAAGCCAAAAAAGTCCATCATCTGGTACTTGGGGCTTCAGAAAAGCAAGAACCAATCAAATCACATTTCTGTACCTTGTCCAAGCCCACCTTCATCACATTATAGTTTTTTTTTTTTTTTTTTTAAGAAGCAAATCTTTGTTTTGCAGCCCTATGTTGGGGATGTATAAGGGACCCCCCAGCAATAATGCTTTTTCAATGATTTCCATTTTTCAAATGTTGATTTGGTCTGGAAATGTTTGTGAAACTTGTGAAATCTTGAAACTTATGAGTATCAATTAAGAATGAGTCACAGTTCTGCCTTGGAGCCATTTGAAACCATTCAGGATTTGTAGAAGCAGAACACCATGCACCCATATATTCTGCAGACCAGTTGTGTTGGTATGATAAAGACAACTGACCATGACAAGCTTGACTGTGCTGTATTCCTTTTCCAAGAAAACACTGATACCTAGGAGAATGCTTCAGTTTCAGAGACAGGAAGGGATGATGGACAGTTTGTCCAAAAGATATATTTGTGAAGTTCCTTACTTTTTAGGACCAACAATTATTTGGCACATATGTCATCTTGCCAAAATTCAATAATGATTATGCATTATAACTATTTTAAACACTATGTTAGATTCTATTGAAAAAATATGACGTTTCGTCAGCTAAAACATGTGAAACTGAAAGCTTCTATACTTTAAAATGTTCTTAGGACTCAGTGGATGCTGTATCTAAAGAGCAATGAAAGAGGTTGTCTTTCAAGGGCTTGCTTGGCTCACATCTGAAGATGTAATTACGGATATGAAATCTCAGATTTTAGATTCCCTTGTCATGGGCATTCTTTTCTTTGTCAATTGTACAATTGGCTTCTTAAAGTCATTCCATGACAAAGGAGCTGTTATTAAGTCCTACCAGTAGTTTTATTGTCTAGCAGTACAACCTTTCCTGGAAAATGCAAATTTTTTTATGAACCTCCCGGTATATGAATATGAAACCTCTCCAATAGCCCCCCTCCAACTAAACATATCAAATCTTTTTTTTGGCTACATCCTTATGAGAAAATTGACTAACATATTTAATTTGATATTTACCACCTAACCTTCAAATTTAAAATTGAAAGTGTTCTGGTAGTTCTTCGGTCTGATATATTACAAAACACTACACAGTGCATATGCCTAAACATTATTCAGTATTTTTTTATTTGTTTTTCTTTTGTTTGTTTTAGTTTGAGTATACTTTTAGAGAACAATATGTCATTATTATGATTATTTTAACTTATTTACAAAGTCTTCTTTAATATTTAATATTGGCCTAATGTTTTCAGTGAGTCCTGTGATTTATTTTTTCTTCTGCTGATATTTTAAGTTCCTGTAAAGAGCTACTTCATGGCAGATGTCTTCACATCCCTTATAATACTAGCCTACATTTTCTCTTGCCAGTTTCAGGTTGTCTTCTTGATTTATTTATCATATGTTTCACCTTTCATATAAGAAATGTCTTTATAGTCAAAGTCAAAGAAAACGTTATTGTCCTTCAGAACTCACCCCAGTGTAGCTGAACAAAATTGTGATGCTTTATTCCCAGTGCAAAAAGACACATACAGAGAATAATAATAATAAAATAACATAATAAAAATAAAACTAAAAATAGAATAAAATAATAACATAATGACCAGACACACTGTGTCAACATGTGCACGACCTTTCTATAACATAAGAACTAAGCAGCATATGGAATGGTCAGCATGAATATTGGACAGTATGATTTATATTGGACTTTATAGTGTCCTGCCGTAAGGTAAGGTGTGAACCAACATTAAATATACACATCAGTTAGTAACTGTACATGAAAAAGCTTAATACTTATAATGCAACAAAGCCTGGATATGTAGGGATCTGTACAGTCAGATAAATATCATAACTATGTGGTAGGAGGGGAAGAATGCATTGACAGTCTCCTAGCTCATTTTTCACAAGAGTTCAGTAGTCTGATGAAGAGAGGAAAGAAACTGTTGTCAAGTCTAGAAATCCTACAATGCATACGTCTGTATCTCCCACTGCAGGAGAGGCAGGAGAACATACCATTTGCAGGATGTGAATGATCATTTGATATCCTCGAAGGTGCAAGAGAGGAACCAATGACTCTCTCTGCTGCCCTTACAACTCACCTTATGATCAGAGGTGTTACGGCCCCCATACCAGACAGTAATGTTATTGGTAAGGAGGCTTTCGAAAAGTTTGGAGGATGGTCTTGAATAGTTTTGCCCTTCCTCAGTTTCCTTAGGAAGTGCCAGTGTTGCTGAGCTTTTTTGACCGTGTAAGACACATGGACTGACCAGCACAGGTTGCAGTGATATGTATTCCCAGAAACGTTGTGCTTTTGACCCTTTCCACTGTCATCCATTTCATATCTAGAGGTTGGTGTGGTTCTAGAGACCTTTTGAAATCCACAATCAGTTCCTTAGTCTTGCTGACATTCAGCTTTAAGTTGTCACACCAGCTCAACAGATGTTCAATCTTGTTCCTGGTGGCCGTCTCTTCTCTGTCTCAGACCAGACCTATGACCGTGGTGTCATCTGCAAATTTTATGATTTTATTGGACTCATATCTGACCACACAGTCATGTGTCAGCAAGGTTATATATGATTATTACCCTAAGGATTGGATTTCATTTTACATTTGCTGCAGAAGGCAAAAGCACAAAGGTGCTGTGCATATTTTATTGGTTGATACTGCAGAACCCTTTTCTGTATATGTAAAAATTTAGAATTTTGTTTGATTGTTTTATTGAACATTTTTAAGCTTTTTGTAAATGTTCTTACATAATTCGCTAACCATTGCATTTTACATAATCTGCATTCCTTATTTATGCATTTTTCCTAATGTCTTCATATTTCTTCTCTATCATAGGATACATTTTGGAAATATTATTTCTTCACTAATTATAAGGGAGCTGCTACCATTTATATACATTTCTGCTTCATGTCCATACACCATTAATTATTATAGACTGCAATATCTTTTGTTATGTCTCAACCTCTAAGGTAACTGATACAGTACTGCCTTGCAATCTAAGTAAATGTTAGGATTTACTGTTCATAGGTTGATAGGTATGTACTAGGCTAATGACCATAAGGGTCTTTTTAAATCTAGCCATGCATCCCAAATCTCTGACAAGTTCTGGTACCCTTGATAGGTATAAACAGGGGTTTGGGAGCTGTAACATTTACAGGCAATGGCCTGTGAACCATTTACAGGCTGCCTTTGTCCATTAGAAATATAGCTGCAAACCAGGAATGAATTTCCTGTTCCCCGTCCAGTTCTCCAAGTTATACTTGAATTGGTTTACTGAGGAACTCTGCTTCACATGGATGGGGAGCCTGTTACAGAGAAGAGGTAGTCTCTGGCATACATACCTGTCTCTCCAGCAGGTCTTATTTATATCACAGACAAGATTTAAGTCTTTAAAACTGGTAACTCTAGTGGTGTTTTTCAGATATGTAGGAGGTCCATCAGGGTGGGATCGGACAATGCCTTGTATGTTGGGCATAGATCTCCCCTTAACAGCCTGTAGGAAAGAGAATACAGGGATAGGGCTTTGAGGCAGTCTGCATAGGACATGTTGCACCCTGTATTCTTTTAGTGAGTAACCCTTGTGGACATTCCAACTGTTGGATGCGCCTGATTAGGTACATACCAAAGGGGGCATTGTCCTCAATGATAGGTCTGATGAATGCTAAATACAATGGAAAATGACTGTCTTTGACTTAGATTCCATACCTTTGTTTATAAGTTGCACAATACAGAATGATTTCCTCAATACTGTAGACACGTTATGGTCAAAGGCTAGGTTACTGTCTGTCTGTGCCCCCAAGTCTCTAACTACTGGGTCAACTCTTAGGGGTATGTTGTCAATATGATAGTAACCAGGGGTGGAAGACTTCCCAAAGGATAATATTATGTATTTCCTGGCATTTAGCTTTTGTCCATGGCTCTGATGCAGGCTATTTGTATGTGTCATCCCTTTCTGGAGAACATTAGTGTCAGTGGGAGATTCTATGACTGCTCCATTAGTGTCAGTGGGAGATTCTATGACTGCTCCTAATTTGTAATCATCTGCAAATTTGGTCACCCAGGGGCCCTTGACATTGACCTTGACATCAGAGAAGTAAATGGCAAAAAGGAGCAGTCCTAGGACCAGTCTCTGAGGGATTCTGCTTGGGGCTGGCCTCTTTGTAGAGGTAGACTCTCCAATTCTAACTTCCTGGGTCCTGAGTGTGAGACAGCTGGCTATCCACTGGATGACAGAAGGATTTATACCTAACCTCCTGAGTTTCTCAACAATGCCCAAGTTGGGTATTGGGTCAAATGCCTTGGCCAGGTCAAATTAAGCAGTATGAACCATTTTGCCCTCATTCATTGCTTTGGTGACCTTCTCAAAGAGGTCCACCAGGTAGTTAGGCATGATTTGCCCTTGATGAAACCAAATTGGGTTGGGTCTGGTGTTTGGAAGTTTCTTATGTCATTATCAATCATTTCCATAATAATTGTTTCCAAGGCTTTGCATATGAGACTAGTGAAATTTATATGTCTGTAGTTTCCAAGGTCTGTAGATGCCTTATCTTTTAGAAGCAGGATATTAGTTGCTGTTCTCCATTCATGAGACATGAAGCCTGTTTGGAGGCTACAGTTGAATAGTAGTTCCATTGGGCCTGATAGATCATGTTTCATACTATTTAGAAGGCATCCTGGGATGTTTTCTGGGTCCATCTTTGCAGTGTTCTTGGCCTTAGAGAGAGCATTGAGAGTAGTGATAGTAGGGGGACTTATATTTAATAGTATTTCCTGAGGGGTGTTTGAGGGGGAGAGAGGGGCAAGTTAGAGCTGAATTTGCCAGTAGGTTTGCTGTATTACCACACCCTGAAGAAGATATACAGCTTTGTGTAAGATACTTATTTCCTCCCATCATACCCTGTTTCTTTGGGAGATTGATTAATTCCTACTTTTACATATTGATCTTTTAGGAAGTCATTTTATTGCCAGCCGCTGTCAGGGGACTTACTGGAATAACTTATTTGTAAAAACTATTTTAGTTATTGATGACTTCTTCCGAATTCATTCCTTTGCTATGACTGCGGGATAGCAGTCTTACCTATTATTATTATTATTATCTCTGCTAACCTTAACACACACACACACACACACACACACACACAAACATATCACATATTCTGTAACATTTGACTACTAGATTTATAGTAAAATCTTGATTCTTACGATTTTACTGTTTGTGTTTACAGTAGAACAATCATAGGATTACTGTTGCTGTAGAGTTGCATGCTTAACTTCTTATCTAAATTTTCAAGTAACCTATTGATGTTACAGAGATTGTGTTATTTACAGCAAAGTTATTACTATTTTATTCAGTTCTAGTACAGTGACGGTGAACCTTTTGGGTTCCGAGTGTCAGAAATTCGGAAAATGCCTAACTTGACTCTGCTTGCATGTCACCCCCCCAAACAAACAAGCAAAAAATAAATTAAATTAAATAAATAAATAAAAATAAATAAAACAGCATGGCTCTAAATAAATCAGGGATAAATCTCAACAGAATCAGGGACAAATGTAGAAATAGGAGACATGAATAGTTTTAAACTACTAGTACTATTAATTTGAGACACAGAAAAAATGAATCTGAATTAATATACATTTTCTGAAGTAAAATTAGTCTATAGATCTAATTATTGTTATTATTAGGTGTAAAAAGTTGCCAGTTTTAGCAGGGATTAAGAGGGACGGTTGAGAGGAATGTAAAACAACACACTCCTAGAAATGCAGACTACTTGCCCTTTGCAGAAGTGTAACCATGAAGAGAAAACAATGTCAGCACTGCCCTTTGCAGAGTCTATCAAGAAAGTATACCGAAATAGTCTTGGAGGTTAATAACTTCCTTACATCTGCAGCAGTGTTGTTGAAGTGGTTCCTGGCACAAAATAATTCAATGCACTTTACAACAGCAACAAATGCAAAAGCCGCTTCTTTGGTAACTTGGGTGTTGGTGAATGCCAGTGTGTCACCCAAAATGTTGTGGCATGTCACCTTTGACACACGTGTCATAGGTTTGCCATCACTATTCTAGTATTTTCTTAGCTTATATGTGCAGGAGTATCTTAGCGTTTTTGTTAGTGTTTTGTAGTGTGTTTGTTACTGTCTTACTTTTGAGTAAGATTATCTTTCTCTGGATGTGGATAAAGCAGAATATGTAATTCTTTGCAACAGCAAACTTATTTTTACTTTATTATATTTTTCACATTAGTCTGCTACGAATGGTAATCAAACGATATTTTGGATAGCCTTGTGATTCTAGGCACATTTATCCATATATATATATATATATATATATATATATATATATATATATATATATATATATATATACATTGTTGGTTTGAGTATACACAAACTGGTACTTTGTACTATCTAGGCACATCTATTTGCATACCAAAAGCACTTACCCTTATGGGAAATCCTGGTCTGAAGAGCTGAACAGAAAATGGAACAATGCAAGGCATGTGTAAGAGAGCCATATGTCCTCTTGAGTCAGCGCCTATCAAATGTTAGCCCTTCACCGAATTCTTCTAGGGAATATCCTATTACCTGAATAATTATAAATAGGAAAAGGAGCACATGCATAAAGTTGGCAAACTGTTATGATTTATTGTTAGAATAACCCCCCTGTGAAGAGTTACTATTATTGTAAGGATCTTGCAACCAACTCCATGTTATCTGCACAATTTGTTACTTCTACATCTCAGCAATTCCACAAGATACCTATGATGTGGAATTGAGTAAAAAGGCTTTACTGAAATCTAGAGAGATTATATCCACAGGGTTGCCTCTGTTCACTTCCCTAGCAGCCCTAGAACTGGATCTAGTTAGCCTACTATGATGTACCAGTCACAAGTCCATACTGAGATTTGTTAGGTCATTCTGCTCCATATATCTTGTGAGTCTTGATTTTGGGACCATCTCCTTCACCTTTCCTCTCACCGAAGTCAAGGTCATTGGCTTGAAGTTGCCTGGGAGACTTGCAGCAGTGTCTTTGAAGATGACTACTGCTATTACTACTGCTTGTTACCGATCTTTTCTGAGCAGCCCTTCCTTAAACACCCATTGGGTTCTGTGGGAGGTTCGTCTTGTGGCCACAGCCCCCCCTTGATGATCATGTCTGTGTGGATCTCATTGGACTCCTTGCACATTATCGCAGTTTTAATTCCCCCTTTTCAGCCATTATCACCTTTTCTTTTTACTTACACCTCTTTTCTGTCTTGCCCTCATAGAACAGTAAACTGCTCTGCTTTTCATTGCTCAAAGCAGAAGTGAAATATTCATTCTCATCTGGTCCCTGGCCTGATTGCACTTCAACCCTTTTCAGGTCAGTTTACATGTTTCCTTACATGCTTTCTCTCTTGTGTATACATAAATAAGGCCTTTTCTCTTTTTATACCTGTCGTCAGTCTTTTTTTCTGTTTCTCCCATGATCCTCAATTTGCTTCCCTGTTTCCTATCTTTACATAACTCTGTTATAATTCCTCTGTTTTAGCACCTTGGTGAAACATACTAATTTCCTCTTCCTGTGTCTTTTCTGTACCCCCCAAATAACTACATTTATTGCACTCCCCATGCTTTCTTGCAATTTACCAAAACCCTTACCTGCTGACACTGCTGTCACCTATCTGTTGACCTTCATATATTCTCAGACTCCTTTTGTGACCAAGCCTTGTTCCTTTTCCAACAGTCCATAAACCACATCATTGCATGGTCATTGTTTGTCAGTAGACCACTAATTTCAGTTCTCCAGTCCAACCTTGTCGTTTTTGTAGGAAAAGACCTGCATTCTCCCTTTCTGTTTTCATCTTGTAAGGTCACTGCATCACTGTGAGATATTTTTGATTTTGTAATTACTATGGTGATTAAAATGTGCCCATAACTTGTTTAAATTTTCAGAAAAGTGTCCATCCTATAATGCATTACTACACTAGTGCCCTCCTAAAAATCTCTCTGCTCTTTGGACTCAAAATTTGTCTATATCAATTAATCCCAACATTTATTTTGTGATGCATTATATACATCTTACATATCTAAGACTTGGAAGTCCCTTCCCATCCACATTAGACAAATAACTTCCACCTACAACTTCAAACATCACCTAAAGAATTTTCTAAAATATGTCTGACTTTGTTTCTGCCCCTCTTGTCCTGGGCGATCTTGCTGTTTCTTGCTCTGTCACTCAGCTCCCCCACTCCTACTTTATATTGATACCTCTCTTATCCTACTTCCAGCTTACTGCTCTTGCTCTGATCATTATTTTGTTACTAATGCCTCAGGTCTCCCTTCTACCCCCTCTCCTGTTCTTGTCTCCGTCTCTTAGTTCTCTCTACTCTTCCACTCTCTTCTATTCCTTTCACTCTGATTTATTTGCTTTCATTCGTTCACATTACATCTCTCCTCTTTCTTAACATGTATCTTTCCTTTGTATTTTTATCTCACTCTTATTTTATCTTCTCTCATCATTCTTAGCTATTGCTCCATCATATTGCTATCCATTGCTTCTCTCATCTTAAAGGTCTTCTCCTACTGTTATTGACCTTTTTATTAACACTACTACTACTACAACCACTAATATTTAATATTAATACTTTGTTTAAACATTAATTCCGTCTTTTTTTCCTTATATTATTGCTTAAATGATGCTTTTGATTTCTTCTCTGTATATGTCAATTTATGTCTATCATGGACGTATTTTTTCCTATGTGTATTGCATATTGTTGGAGTTCTTCTCCCTAGGCCTCTGCTGAAAAGGGTCTTGCATGGCCTGGTCAGACCTTTCCAGTGAACAAACATAAAGAAATCTATAAAATGAGCAGGAATATATTTCTGAATGTGAAATTACTTTTCCATGTTGATGGGTGCTGTGATGAATCAAAGGAGATTGACAATACAATGCTGAAACATTGAAGTATCACACTGCCACATATATCATAACTTAAACTGCAGCTACTTGTGTTTTTGTCAGGGCAAGCCTCCCTTCATCCCATTGGTGTTTTATATATTCATTTTACGGTCATGCTTTCTCAGGGAAGGGTAGAATATACCACACTGCAATGACACAAAGCACCCCTCTTATACCCAAAGCTGTGCAACTTTGGAATGAGAATATGACAGTAATGGTGGCACAAAATGGAATGTGCAGTTTACAAAATATATTTTACTCTGATATATATGTGAAGGAATAACTTTTTATCTCTGCATTCAGTTTTATCTTTGTACATAATTTTTGTGAATTATTTTTCAAATGCCAGCTTCTTAATTTTTGTGAATTATTTTTCAAATGCCAGCTTAACATAAATTTAATTTAGGAAGTGAACCACATTTTGTCTATATTCATCTTAATATGCTGACTCTTTGGCCCTTTTGGCTGTGAATAATATCTAGTTTTGGTTTTGGGACACAAATTATTATCCTCCAGTAAAAATTTAGAAATGACTATCCGATATGTGCTGATCTGGTATTTTGCTGTTTGGCCCTCTTAGTTCAATCTCCTGTGATTTGGCAGAATCTACATCAGTATAGTAAAGTATATCATGTAAGCATTAACTTTTATTCCCTTATGCACAGAAACGCCAAGAACATTTAAATGGATTAATTTTCTTGCTCAGTGAATTCAAAGTAATGCAGCTAACAAAGACCACTAAACTGTTAACTTTTCATGCTATGTTGGTTCATAAGCATATTTGAATTAATTTTCCATATCACCTACCAAGACATTTCTACAGCTCATCGATGCATTTAACTGCCTTATCTTTCTGTTGACTGGATGGTTCTGTGACTGTGCAGATGTTTATACAAACACACGGGGCTATCCTTATGAGCTGCTGAGATCTTTATTCTTTCATGAAATGCACATCGAGGGTTTAATTTTGTCGTGTTCTTTCTACTTGACTTCACCTTGATCTCTGAATGTTGATTAATTGCTTAATTAATTCTGGCTTCAGCTTAATTAAATGTATGTAATTAATGTTTGTGAGTGCCATGTCTATAGTACTGAACTATGTGTTTTGAATTTCCTGTGAATTGCGCTTGTCAGAATAGTTAAGATTTAGCTCCCGATCACATTTTCCACTTTGCTTCTGCCAATCATCTTGCCAGACCACACCTATTTCTGCATACTCAACTTCCACCGGTCACATTTCATCTGTTCTTAATGCCTCCTTCTGTGCATTTTTAACTTTTACTCCTGTGTTTGCTGTTTTATGCCTGTATCCAACTTGCTGATCACAAACCCTTAGGGTTGTCTTTGCTACTGCTCTGCCATTATGATGTGCATTTTTCTCACTACACGCTATGTGTACTTTCTTAGTACCTGACACAATTAATATGATGCCATACTGGCTTGAGTTGGTTGTTCTCTTTAAGGTTTCTTGTTTCATCCCTTGTCTACATCTAACTGTTCTTTTTTACAAACTTTTGGGCTAGCACTTTATTCTGGCTCACCGTACCCTTTAACTTGTAGTTGACATCACTTTTTTCTTCTTTTCTGTATCTCCTGTTTCCAGGGTACTGTATACTCATGTGGAAGAATGTTTTCCATTTGTCATTTTAATGCTGTGTCTTTTCTTACATGGTAATGGCTTCCTTCCTACCATCTGTTCTTGCACAGGATTTATGTCATTTTCATTTGAGTTTCATTTCATTTGTTTCAGTTTCTTAAATGCATGGTGCTAATGGTTTGTCAAAAAAGCCTGGGATTCTGCTGACAGTTCCTTTATTATCAAGCTTCATCTTTATGAAACTTACTACATTCTCAGCTGAAGGCTGAAGAGACTGAATTCTCTGCTGGGAGATCCCTGAAATAGTATTTGATCAGAAGAATATGCCTTACTCTAAGAACAAAAACTCTTAGTTCTCACACACTGAAGTTCTTAAGATTTTATGGTGTCTCTTCCTATAGGTTAAACTTTAGGTTTTGGTTTTATTGCAAATTATATTTTTATATTTTGTATTATTTTATTTATATTGAGCATACATAATGTTATTTTTTATCTTTGTAAAGGGCTTGGGTTCAAGTATATAAATAATGTTTAAAGTTTATTTGCTTATGACTTTGGTATATTGTTGACTATCGTATTAATTACAACCTAGCTTATTCTTGGTTCAGTTTATTTATTATTTATTTATTTATTGGCTGGGCTAAAGCTCGACTCCTTGGTGCTCTTAGTTAACCTAGCCCTACATATGTTGGTGGTTTTTGTGTACTTTCAGCTAATACCTGCTTAAATTATTGTGGCACTGTGTTTCTCTTACTTAGCTGGTCATTATTAGTTCTTTGATCATTCTGCTTGTCATCTGGGACTGCCTATAATTCCCCTACTCTTGGCATGATTACCTCCACCTCTTTTCTACTTGTCCTTTAAGTATTATGTTTATTTTTTATGTTTTTAACTTTGGATACTACTCCTCAGTGATTTATTAGGTTTTATCAATTACTAATACTTCTAGGAAATGCACAGTTATGTTGCTTATGCACTGGGTCTTGCTCATATTTACTTCTCAATTTCCTTCTCTTTCTGGTGGTCATATATTTTCTTTCTTTGTCTTGTTTTTTGAACTTCCTTCATACTCTGAACATTAACTATACCCCCTGATCATATTCCTCCATAGAAATAGAAGTCCAACTTGCCTCCAAGACCAGGTTGCCCTGGGGAAGGGATCCTATGAGCAGAGACATCACTGTCTGTGTGGGCTAGGCAAGGAAACTGGGTCATTCTCAGTGCAACATCACCCTTGGTATCTACTATGATTTTTCTTCACTGGACCTAACCCCCCCCACACCATTTTGGACAGCAAGCAAGGTTAAGTATCCCATATCTTTTACCTAGGACAGGTACATGCTTCTGTACATCCATGATGCTTAGCTAAAGTGCAACCATTCCTTGTCTGAGCTAAAGCCTATGAGTCCTTATGTATAAGGCACACACCTCTAGAATCTTTACCTAGAGTGAACCCCTGCAACAAGACTTAGTCTCTCCCCTCGGATATGTGAATTGGCATAAGCTGCTCACTCTCATCCCTCTGTGTCCAGCTCTTCCAAAGTGTAGGAGCCTACTAGAACCTATGTCATCTGGGTCTCAGTTAGGGCTTAATCCCTTTGTGGGTAGCTCTTCCTGTGTCTAAAGTACCTGAGCCACTACTAAAACCTGTGTCATCTATTTCTTTCTGGGTCTTAGTCAGCACTTTATTTCTCTGTGCCCTTGAGATAACTTAGATTGTTCTTTTCTCACCCCATTCAGAAGCTCCACTACCTTAGCACCATATGACATTTTCTCTGCTTTTCCTCCAGCCTTGGAAGAATTAAGATATATGTATTTATTTATTTCACATGTATTACATATTATTCTTTGGTTATTAACTTGCTAAAATATTCTTTGTCAGATGACAGTGACAACAGGCTGTGCTAATGGGAAGCTTACTCATTTGTGTACTGGGATATCCCAGCTCTAGCTGATTTAAAATTGCCCAGTACAATTGTGGCAATAATAGTAATTGATTTGCCCAGCTGAAGGCACCATCATTATGCCCTGATGATCCTGATGCTCTTGTCATCTCAGAGACAAGGCTCAAGTAAGACTTCTTAATTCCAGAATGGGTCTTAGGGGCTACTTTCTTTTCTGTTGTGATCATTGTGGTTAACTACTGGACATATCTTCTTGTTGGATAAGCACTGCTATTATTCTGCATTAATTACCAGAGAGGACTCCTTACTGCACATTTGTGCTATCTAGACTGATGCTAAGATTGTTCATGGTGGATTAAATTGTTTATATCAGATGCTTTCATTCCTTCCTCTTCTAACATCTATTTGATAACATTAGGTCAAAAACTACTCCTAGATGACTGGAATAGTTATTCTTCTTGCTGACCTTAATTTAAATTGTACCTGTTATCTGGGTGCTCTACTTTTCTGTAAACATTTTTTTATGCTTAACTTTTCACAATGAACTCTAATCCTAGCCCATTCTCTGGAAATCACACAAACATAGATGTAATCATCACTGGTACTTCAAGTTTTTGTTGGAACTTAAAAATATTTTCTTTGTTTGTTAACTAGTTAGTCTATTTGCCCAGAAGGACCCTTCAACCATTACTTGGACCAAAGGCAAAAATGACTGATACATATTAATAAAACACAATTACAACTGAAAATATAGCACTAAGAACTCACTGTACGCATTTAACAGAGTAAGTCAAACAGTAAGTTTGACAGATAGATGACCAGTACCTTTAGACGTGCATGGAATGAAGGGAATATAATTAGTTTAGTGAAAAGGTGATGAATTTGTCTTATTTTAATAACATGCAGCAGCATATGCAGAAGAGGGCATTCTAAAGAAAATTCATTTAGAGAAAGAGGAAGCAAGGTAGAGACCTGGAAAAGGGGGACTATAACAGACTGTTGTTTTAGTGACTTCATCCTTGTCCTCAGTAAACTTAGTAATAGTCGATAAAAACAAACCATGATTTGCACGCCGAAAAACTGCCGAAATCCACAGGTACTACAATGCCGGAGGACGAAAGCCACCAAAAAGAAGTTTTAACACACTTTTATTAAAACATTTAAATAAAATGGTGAGTATGATACTTATGAATGACCATTGTTCACCCTTTTTTCAAGGCAAAGGTACAAGAAGTAGATAGGGTTGGGAGGGTGGCCTAATGGTTAAGGTGTTTGCCTTACAAACACAAGGTGCAGGGATTGAGTCTCACAAGGTTTAATTGTCTAGGCTCACAAGGGCAGTTAGCCTAGTATGAAGCTATGAACCTATCATTATAGTTAGTTGTATTTCATTCCACAAGGGTTATCCCCCTCTCTGTGATCTTGCTTTGTTGGACTGACCTTCACTATTTTCAGAAGGGCTTGCCAGTACTACACTTAATAATTATACTTTGATCATGCTCATTCTGCAAGATAAATATTTCCTTTTCATTATCAGGTGAGTACAATGTGATTCTTTCCCTTGCATGACCAGGGCATTCATGGCAAAATCTTAAAACCAGGGACAGAAAATGGATTTCTTAGGAGACCTCCTCACACAAAACACACACACACACACACACACACACACACACACACACACACACACACACACACACACACACACACACACACACACACACACACACACACACACACACACACACATCCTATTTCCCATGTGGTTTTAAGTTACTGTTATCTTTTCCATTGATGTCAGTAGACTATGTTAGAGAAACAATACTTTCACTGATTGCAGTGTATAGCTAGGCAGTAACTATGAAAAACTTACAATCATTTATTAAAAATAAATAAAAACTGCAAAAATAAACTAAAATAAATGCTGGTTTTCAGTTGGGTTTCAAAAAAAATGTTATTCTTCAGGCATATAAAACAACAGCAATACAAAGTCAATTAAATTCATCATTCAAACTAGTCATATGACCTTTTAATGCTAGCTTGATAGAAAAATTAAACTGCCACTAAGAATGTAGAACCACATTAAATGTAGTTTGAAAAGTGAAACAAGTTAAATAAAGTTTTAGAACCCATTTAACTGAATATATTCATTTTACATTTGTAAAGGTGTGGTTTTATTAAAACTGTGTTATGTTAGCCATACCCACTGATGCAACTTAACTTGACCTACCACTTTAATTCACTATACAGCAGATGAAGACAGGAACATAAGAATAATAATAGCAAGAGATCAGAGGGACCAAAAGATGCCTAGCTATATATATACATTTAAGTAAGCAAAGTTCATGCCAGCCTTGTCAAGCAATTAATGCTGCTTACCTCCAAAATCAAGCAACACCTTACATGGTAAACCTGGTGTAAATGTGTTTCTGCCCATCCAGTCATCAAGACTGACCTTAAAGGTAGCCAAAGTAGTACTTTGTTTGAACTGTAGTGGCAACTTTTTCGATAGGCTGGGTATACTTTGTGCTAGCAACCTATCCCTCCAATGAGTCTTGTTTATGTTCTGGTGTAGATTTAATTGCAGGTGTTTGCTCAGGCACTAGTTTTATGAAGAAACTGGAGAGCAAATAGGACTGGGTCTTTCGTGCTCGAAAAGCTAGACACAGGTCATCTCAGAGCAGCCAGTAGGCTACTGAGTATAAGAAGAGTCTTACTAAATTTTCAGGATATTTGAAGATTGTAAGACCTTTAATTTTCTAGTTTAGAAATCATTGGGGCTTTTCCACTTGAGTGATGTGCTTACATTTGTACATAGCAAAGAAGGTATTGTATTAAATTATGGGTCTAACAAGGTATAACTCTCAACCTTTTAGCATAAGAAATCTGAAGGAAGCCTAAAATAATGGGTGGGGGGTACAATGGCCCAAAAGTGGGGCAGATTTTAACTATTGCTCATATAAACTTAGAAAGCTGATAGAATAAACTGACTTGTTTTAGCGTCTTTTTTCTGAAGGATAAGAAGGTGGCAACTCAAAAGTATGTCTTTATTTAATGACTTCAGTCCTCAGTGATTTACCAGAAAACTGTAAATTTTATGAGGAATGGACCAAAAATATGAGGCAAAAATTTGGACATTGAGAGCTACGTGACAAGGGAAGAATACAGAGATAGGATGGGCTCCCTACCGATATGCTGGAACTCAAAATGCTGTGTGTCGACAAACCAAAAGAAAAAAAGACCAAAACTATGGGAAAAGAGTGAATCTCAAAAATTGGCACTTCCCCTTTAAACTTCTTTTTTGCAGCGGGAGAACACATGCAAAACTTATATATACCAACTCCAAGACTGCCATACCTCAGAGAAAAGGAAATATTCTGAGAAATGGCCATCTAGGACTTACTATATGCAAGTCTGTTTTTCAGACATTCAGTTTCTGTGTTTTGGGACTCGCTGTAGCAGATTCCAGTATTTCAAATGGTTACCACAGGATGGGTTGTATGGCTATTCCCTGGGTAATTAACTGCGTCAGATTGAAGTATTTCCTGACTATAATGGAAACATGATGATTAAATGAGTGAGAGAGCTGATCACATATGTAACCGGGTTCCTATAACCATCTTTGTGTAAAGAGGTGCACCGCACCATCTACGAGACTGAAATAGCCTTTTTTATTAAATGCTACCATGCTGCACATTTTTGCATTTAACTTTTGACTGCTTTAAATATATCAGATATGCATGTACTTCAGCCCTTGCTGGATCTCTTTAGTACCAGTGGGATGAGTGGATAACAGTCCCCAGCTTGTAGTTATCAGCATACATGGTCAAGCTGATTTCTGGGATACTGACTAGTACGTTTGCAGAATGAAGGACAAATAAGAGAAGACCTAGCACAAATCCCTGTGGCATACAACTCAATGCAATTTTACATTCAGAGAATGTACCAGCCTTGGATCTGTTGGATAGTCAATTTGCAATCCAGTTCATAATGTAGGGGGTTACTTTTTCATTAATTCCTGCATGGGGAATAGTATCAAAAGTCTTGGCAGGTCAAGATAAGCAGTGTGCTTACTATGACCACTGTCCATAGCCTTTGCAACCCTTTTAAAGAAGCTTACTAGGTTAAGGAGACAGGATCTGCCTTTTACAAAACCAAACTGAATGGGGTCTAATGAAGGTAAGTTGGTTATGTCTGCATAAATGAGCTCTATGATTCATTCCATGGCATTGCATATAAGGGTGGTGAAACTGATGGGCCTATAATTACCTTTGTCTGTAGATGGTCCACCCTTGTGTAGGGGGGGTCACAGTGATCCAGGCATCAAACACAAATCCTGTAGACAGGCCAAGGCTAGTGCATACTGGCACTGAGTATGCAACCTGGTTTGTTGGCTGGTCCCATGGAGTTGTATTTTGTGACTTTTGACAGCATTTCTAAGGCTTGTGATTTTAGGGGATAATGGGGGCAACGATGAAGATAAGGTTGGGCAAAGTTAATATTAAATTTGTCTTCTAATATAGTGGTTGGCTATATCCATAGTATCAGAGTCTGTGATGTTATTATAGATGAGATCAGTGCACTGTTTGATATTATTCCTTAATTTTCTGACATATCTGAAGAAAGATATGTAGCTTCATTTGGAATCTGTATCAACCTTGAGTCTGTATCCTGCTTTCCATTTTCTAATAGTGCTCTTAAGCTCCTTGTTGGCATGTTTCAGTTTGGTCTGGAGGTAGGGGAAATGGGAATTTCTTGCAAATATTCATTAGTTTATTTTTGTAATACAATTTATGTATGCAGAAGCTCTACCAGAGAAATGTATTCATGAATTTACCATTATATTAAGGGTGGATGGATACTGGCTTTTCTGTGTAGTTGTTTAGGTGTTGGCAAAAGTTAGAGATGACTGTAGCAGTCAGTACAGTTGGGTCTATTTGCAAGGGATTGGTGGGAACTTTGAACATGTCTTCTACAAGCAGAAGTAGGTTTACCCTGGAGAAGTCCCTAAAGATGATCTTATATGTTGATGGGGAAGATCACTAGAAATACTCAAGATTTATTATTTAAAGCAAATGATATTACTGCTGTTAGTGATGTTGTCCTGGTTACACTGGCTATCAGTGCATTGTATATCAGCACTGAAGACCAAGAAAAACTTTTGGAGTTAGAGAGACTATTAATGACTTATTCATAGTATGCACAGAGTTTTATAAATGTCTGCACACATTTCTATGAATTTATTATTTGAAAATAACCTGCTAAAATGTGTCATCAAATATTTTTCTAACAATTTCTTACTGCAGCAACCATGCTCATGATCCTTCATGCACTTGTGACTATTTAGAATACAAAGAATGTTTGGTAATTAAGGATATTTGTAACCTGCTTTAAGTTTTTTAGATTTCCAAGGAATGTGAGCTTGCAACTATACTCTATGAATATTGATAAAATGGTTATATTGCTTTAGAATGAACTCAGAATATTTAAGGGAGGGACCCTCCATCCTCACAGGGTACCAGCTTCCTCCAGGAAGATAAAACAAGTCCTGTCTAGGATGAATGTATGGGCACCTCTTTAATCATCAAGGTTTGCCTTGAAGGAAGCAATGCTATTACTGTTTTATGTGAAATGGAAGATTATTCCAGATATAGGGCGAATGATGAGCAACACATCTGTCCTTCTAGCATAGCTTATTTATTTGTTGACAAGGATTGAAGTTTTAGTTCTATTTTTTGTGGAAACATTAGTTTTGTGGGCATGTAAGAAAATAAAGAAAGGTTGGGACCTTAACTACACAGAATGGTAGACATAAATCAGCATTTAGGAGTCAATAAAAGACAGAGGGTAGGGGCAGAGTTTCAACCCTGTCTTGGTAGCTGACAGTTTGTAATCTGGTAATTTATTTACACAGGTAATTCTTTCTTGATGCATGTTTGGTTGCATACAGCCTAAAAGAGGCATTATTTTTTATAATTGCTGTGATCAGGGCATTGTATAGGAGAGAGGAGAGATGACTTATTTTGACTTGGACGACATGCTTTTAGTTATTAATTGGGCTAGATAAAAGGATTTCCTGGCTATAGTTGCTCTAGTAGGTTCAAAAGATCGGAAGCTGTCTAACAACTGTCTTCTCCCCATTGTATCCTTTCCTGCATCTATTCTCACTAGCCTCTTCTAATGTCTTTATACCTCTCTATACAATGACATGCTGCTATCCCTGTAGCATAAGCCATCTCAGTCATTATGGCTACATCTTATCCATAAAGCTCTGCTAAGCATAATTCCATTTTTCCATCCATGTTTTGATATTGTAAACTGCTTTTTAAACTAAATGCTGTAGCATATTCTTGCATATGTAAATCTGTTTTGTTCATTTCGTATGCAATCCTGTTAACTTGGGCTGTGCCTGAAGTGGTCTGTTGAGATTAGTGCATTGCCCTGGTAAACAAATATAAATAAATAATGAAACAAAGGTGTGTGAGATCTCACATGACTGTATCAGTCTGGAGTAGGGAGCTGTCTGTACTATAAGCCACTGTTGATGTTTATCTAGCAACAGTGACAATGCTACATTGATTTGTTGTATGGTTATAGCATGGTATCAGATAAGTGACTGACAATGCCCACTTTACAGTCATCATCAAATTTAGTTAGTCATGTATCTGGTTTAGTGATTTGGAGATCTGAGTAGCAGATGATGAACAAAAAGAGTCTTAGTACTGAGTAGTGAGGAATGCCACTAGGTACCGTTTTGCTTTCTGAGAGGGTACCTACTATAGTAACTACATGGGTTTTACCTGTTAGCCACTTTGCTATCTACCTTGAAATATAAAAGTAAACATTTAGGCCTTTAAGCTTATTTACAAGTCCAGCATGGCGAATAGTATCAAAGACTGTGATCACATGCAGGTGTGCATTGGATGCTATCTGCAACTTCAGTAACAGTCTTGAAAATGTTTATTAAATTAAGTTAACATGTTCTTCCTTTGACAAAAATATATTCTAGCAGGTTTAGAGCAACAAGATAATTAAACTGAAGCTTATGAAATTAGTTGCAATAAGCTCAACGGCTTTGTAAATTGGACTTGTCAGTCTGATGAGTCTACAGTTCTCAGGGTCTGCGACGGGGCTGCCTTAATGGAATATCATGCTGATAGTTATTTTCCATAATTATGGAATATTCCTTATTTCTCTGCTTAAGTTGAACAGTTTTAGGAGGGGGATCAGTTTTGGTTCATTTGTTGCTGTTGAGTAAGCAACCAGGTATATTATCAGAGTCCATAGAAAATGACATTTTTTATTTTTATTTATTGTCTTTGTTTACCTAAAAAGGTTGCCTGTGTCTACTCAAAGGCCCATTTTCAGTGGCAGCCCAGGGATAAAAGCACCAATTATGACAATTACAACAGGAAAATCTAGATTAAATAGCTATTACAGTCATATTCTTGGTGAGCACATTCACAGAGAAAGAAATGTGGGAAAAAAAGATTTTTACAATTACAAATATAGTTTCATAGTAGAGGCATATGATTTACGACAACAATATGTTTGATATTAGAGATAGCATAGTATTTGGTAAAAAGCAATTGCAAAGAGGTAGGTCTAATATAAAAGTTATTACTAATCATAACACATATGCATCAATATTTTGTGGAAAATTTCAGAGGTAGGGGGAAAGAGTAAGCTGCCAGCTGTTCCAGGTATAAAGCAAATATGAGCATAGAAAGGGGACATGCCCACCTAGTTCCTTTTGATATCCTGATCCTTGCAGTTAAGTCCCCATCTTATTTAATTCTGGCAGCAGCTCTGCTACAGAGTCTTAAAATTAAACCTAGCTGTTTCTCTGGGAAATTAATTTCCTTAAACTGTAAGTAGAAACCCCTATCTTACTCTGTTGAAAGCTTTTTTCAGCATCCAGTCTCATCAGCGTTTGTTTTTTTTTTTCTGTGCCAAAGCAGCCCTTTGTAGCAGCAGCATTTTTGTTTTATTATCAAATATTTGCCTTCCTGGAATGAAGCCCCACTGGTCCCTGTCTATTTTCCTTCCTATTATTTCAATCAATCTTTTTGCCAGAATTGCTGTGAATACTTTACAATCATGACTGAGGACTGGTACAGGTCTATAAGATCTTGGCTGATTTGGACCCTTGCCTTCTTTTGGTATTACTAGTTTTTCAATAACTTTTTCCCACTCTTTATTATTGCAACGTTCCTTTTTCCACTGGTATTCTATCAAATCCTGGTGTTTTCCCCTCTCATAATGCTTCTCATTACCTCCCTTATCTCTACCCGTGCAACAGGTTTAATTAGGGATCTGCCCGTCCTTTTTCAGTTAACTTTGGTAGATTCAAATTCTTCAAATATTCTTGTATCTCACCTTTTTCCTGACTTTCTCCTATTTATGGTACAGCTCTTTGTAGTAGCCTGCCATTGTATTCTCAATTTTATAAGCCTAACTCACCATTTTTCCTGTTTTTGAGTCCCTTAGCTTGATTATTGCAGATTGTTTCCTTTGTTGTCTCAGTCTAAATGCTAGCATTTTTGTGTTTTTGGAGAATTTTCAAAATACCTGTTTCAGAGCTGCCTCTCTACTTTCATTCACCTTGGTTAAATACTCCAACATTTACTGTTTAGGCCCCTGAGCATGCTGACATGGTGGTCTATTACTATTATCTCTCTCTCCCTGTCTCTCTCTCTTTTTTTTGCATTTCTTCACTTTCTCCCACTCCTTGATATACCTCATTTTCAACTCATCCCAAATACTTTGTGCTTTTTCCATTACCTAGATTTTTAATCTCTCTTTGCAGCTGTCCCAACATTTCCCCTTTCTCAAGTTTAGTTAAAATCTCTTCCATGGTTTTGACCAGCCATTCTTAAAATTCTTTAGTTTTACAAAGTTTTATAAGAAAGTGGCAGGGCCATTCTCTATATCTTTGGGGTTAAAATAGCAACCTTGCTTCTACAGATGCAGGATCTGAAACTGCTATTGGGTAAGTAATAGCTCCTATCATTTCCTGATTTTCCTTCTTCATATAGAACATACCCAGCCTTTCTCCTATGTGATATCTACCAAAATAGAATGTGTATTCTCCCATCGTCCCTGATGTTGGTGCTATATCCAATAAACCAAATACTTGCTAATATCTCTGTAATCTGTCTTCACTCTGTACGTTCCACTGACTAGCCCCCACAACACATCTGGCATGTCACTTGTTATATTCCAGTCACTGCCTAGCTCCCCATCACATCTGTATTATTTATTATATTCTAGTCACTGCCTAATCCCCCCATCACATCTGGTGTATTACTTATCATATTCCAATTACTGCCTAGCCCCCTATCACATCTTGTGTATTAAGCATCATATTCAAGTCTCCCACTAGTATTAATACTCCACACTGAAATATCAAGACCATCCCTAGTATTTATTTTATTTTATGTTTAGATGGGTGAGGGATATATTGAAACTATTGTAATTTTCATTCCCTTCCAATATTCTTTATCTCCCACAAATCTTTCTTGATTATATTGTAATACATCTCCCATCAGGGCATGTCCAGCTTTTCTAAATATAACAAATCCCCTTTTGCTTTTCATTTTTAACCCTGCATAATAGCCTTCAGTTTTCATTTCTTTAATAAAACTTGGATGCTCTGTCTCATTTATGTATGATTAATTTATCAAAGTTATTTGTACTTTACTCTTTAATATGTAGACAATAACTCTCTTTCTGTCTTGCTTTTTTACTACCCCCATTCACATTCTCTGTCATCACCATTATTATACTCATCATTTTAAGACTTCTATTTCCCCTTTTAATATTGCCCTTTTGCCTTTCTGTGTGTCTTCTACTTTTTTCTTATAGGTTCATAAGTTCATAGGTAAGTATTAGGTTAATTGCCCTTGCAGGCCATTTTAAGCCTCTCCAGTTTTCCTTTTAGTGCTCAAAATAACCTAACCCATTTGGTTAGAGATTGGCCTTACTCATCCCATGGCTGATAATTACATATTACCCCATAATGAGAATAGCTGGTATCATATGATAGGTAATTTGTTGCATCCCATGCATGGGATGATGCACTAAGGAGCTGCCACTCTGAATTAGTGGTGCAGGGGGCAGTTCTGGGGTAAATTTTCTGTTTTTTGTCCATAGATCCAAGTTGCATTTAATATGGACAGGGATAAACTTTGTTTTATGTGGATGGGGAGTCTGTTCAAGAGCAGCATTATCCTCTGTGATATATACCTGTCCCTCCAAACCATTCTGTTGAAATTGTTCTTCCTTATCAAATTTCCCAATCTGACATTGTATAATCCCCTAGTTCTCTTTTGCCATCTCCTTTGGGTCTTGATTGGCCATAAATCTTTTCCACTCCATCCCTCCATAGACTATATACAAGCTGCAAAAGTGCAATCTATTTTCTTCCTCTCCAGCCATGCTCCTTTAATACTTTTGTAGATATACCTCTACTTTTTGCCAGTCAATCTCACCTTGTCCCCTACCAAGTGACTTACTTGTCTTCCCTCTTCTTAAACTTCCCCAGCATCACTCTTTCTCTTTTCTACCTTTCTTTTCCTCCATATCCTCATTCTTCTAGCCTTTCGATTTCAGACTTCATTTCTCAGTCTTTTATCTGATTATACATTGTTCAGTTCATGTTTCCATTCCTTCTGTTCTTCCGCCCCATTTATTCTGCTTCTGCATCTTTCAGCAAAGGTTTTTCTTTCTTTCCCATCACACCTCTGGGTTAACCTGTCTTATGGTATTGTTAACCCTCTGTTCTGCCCCTTCATACGCTCTTCCCTTAATTTATCCCTATGCCATTTTACTCTCATTATTGCAGTCCCTATAAATAGTTCCATTGCATTGTATTCCTACCCTTAATTTTCTCTTCTCTTCATACTCCCATCCTGCTTTGTCTTAAATTCATATATATTGTCTTTCTAAAGTTCTTTCTATACCTTTTCCTTATTATTCTTTTAAAGACTATTCATCTCTCCAAGGAACCTTCCTTGTCTTACCTTCATTCTTATGGGTCTTCTGCTATCCTAGATCTGATTGGTTTAACCAGTTTTCCATTATTCCCTTTAGTGAGGACAGCTGGAGCCTATTTTATCCATTGCTTTATATAATTATACTTATCAAAGTTAACACAGCTGAATAACTTAAGCCTATACTCCTTATGCTATTTGCCTGGTGTTTATTTAGGACCATTTTCTTTTATGTTTGTTTTTGTGCCAAAAGTGTCTCTCTCTCAAGTGTTATTTAATTTGTTTCTGGTTTAGATCCATTTACACACATATTTATCCATCAACTTCCATGGTGGTGCAGCGGTAGCATTGTTGCCTCACAGCAAGAGGTTTTCCCGTTCGATTCTCGGCTGGAGTGTGGGGAGTGCCTTCTGTATGGAGTCTGTATGTCCTCCCCGTGGTTGGGTGGGCATTCGAAAGACATGTGAAAATGGGCGTGCCTTCGTTGAAGGTTGGACATTGAGCTGGCACCTCAGCGTTTTTGAAAATCTACTGCCAATCATTAGCGGACCGGACTTCCGCTGTGGCGACCCCTAACCGGGAAAAGCTGAAAGGCAACAACACACATATTTATCCATCCCCTATACCAGCTTCTGTCTATTCCCCACTGTTGCTTGTTTACATCAGTTTGTCATATTTTGAATTGTTTGTTCTCCAGCTATTCTCCTTATAATCCCTACCACACCTTCTTTTGATCCCTTCACCCTTATCGGGTACAACCTTATTTTTAGTAATGCATCTGTTCCCCTTTCATATGTCTATTATATTAATTCTCTCTCTATTGAGCTTACCATCTCTGTTTTTTAAGTTAATATTTCTCTACATTATCTTACAGTCCTCCTTCCCTATTTATATGTGTGACTGAAAATCCTATACAAATTTTGTCACTTTATTACTTGTCAAAAATGTCCCAAAAGATCAGATTAACTGGGATTGGCCAAGATAATGTTTTGTTACACTGTCTATCTATTTGTATCTATGTGCATATATATATATATATATATATATATATATATATATATGCATTCAGATATAAATATATATGCACACACATTTTCCAGTGTATTGCTCAATGTTCTAGTTCCGAGCATGTTAGTCCTCTTCTTAAATTTCTTTCTGTTATATATTAGTCCTTGTAGCTTCCCATAACCTTTGTCCATGTATCCTTAGCTCTTTTTTCTTCTCGGCCATCCACCACTGAAACATAGGAAAGGGTTTCTCTTGGCTCTTTTACCAGACTTGCATCTCTAACTTCTGTTTGCTATCAGCCCTTACTAGAATCCTCTCTAAGCTGCAGTTCTGTTCTTCTCTACTCCTTTTTAAATCATTGAAGGCAGTATCCAGGTCCAAATATGTTCTGGTCGGATCTAGGACTTTTGATCGAAAGATCAAAAGTCCAAATCCATTATCACCGAACATACTTTACTGAAAGCGGTTTTACAAAAAAAGCACTTATGGTACAGTATGTTTAAAAAAAACAAACAACATTAAACCTATTTCTATGCAGGGGGACAAGCCACCCTGCACTCCCCACACACACCCTACTTTAATATTCTCACTTCGAGGTCACACTACAGTGGGGAAATGGGAATTTGCCCTTATCCGCACCGTAATTGACCGGCACAACGAGCATACTTATCCGAAAGTGCTGCTTGGGTGAACAGCACTTTCGGTTAAGTATGCTTGGTGATTTCTGCTTCAGTGGAAAGTACATTCGAGGATGTGTATGGATCCCGTTCTGGTTCCAGTTGGGTACAATTTTCTGGATGTCACTGGATATAAAAGTTTAAATTTTAAATTTTAGAAACCTAAATCCAACACAAGGATACACAAACCAGTAGTAAAATCCACCTTGCTGTGGTAAGAAGAACCAGAGGCATGGATCCACACCAATGGCAAACAAAAAAGATTAATAAAAGTTAAGCACTTTTGTTCCGGTTCATTTTAAAATCTGTGCACAAAATCACATGCATTATTACAGCCAATCACAATCATTCTTTTAGTTTAAATTTTTAAGTCACATTAAAGCAACACAAGCATGAAAAATAACACTATTTCTTAACATTCATCCTCTACTGCCACTGTTAAAAATACGGTACTTACATATTATTGCAACCAGATTTTGAATGTGGTGAATTGCTTAGTGTGTGTGTGTGTGTGTGTGTGTGTGTGTGTGTGTGTGTATGCATACATACACACTTATGCAGATTTATTTGGGGGAATTTATTGTTTGACTTCAATAAGTACCATTATTTTTACTTGCAACATTTCATAGGTTCATAGGTGTGTACTAGGCTAATGGCCCTGGAGCCTTTACAAACCTAGCCCATAGAAGTGCCCTGGCATTGTGCCGCCCGACGTTAGTTCCCAGTGCCTCTATCAAGTAGAGCCACTGGAGTGATCGCCAGGGTGAACTTTCGAATTTCCATCCACTCATCAAAATTTGTCTTGAAGAGGGCCACTGAGGTGCTCTGTTTGACATGTATGGGAAGTCTATTCCAGAGCATGGGCAGTCTCTGAGTTATGAACCTGTCCCTCCATCATGTTCTGTTGATTGTGGTAATGAGGTTGAGGTCTCTAGAATGTGTGGTGTGGAGGGATTGGGATTTCTTTAGATGTAGCATTTCTAACAGAGTTGGGTCAGACATGGCTTTGTAAGCCAAGCAGAGATCGCCTCTTAGTAGATGATATGAGATAGAGAATAGCTGGAGTTTTTTGAGTCTGTCCATGTAGGACATGTGTTTAAGGCCTAGGATCCTCTTTGTAAGGTACTTTTGTGGCCTTTCCAGCTGTTGCATGTGTCTAGTGAGGTACCTGCCACATGGGGCATTATACTCGATGACTGGCCTAATAAGGGAAGAGTAGAGAGAGAGAGATGATGACTTCTTTCTTCCTGGATGCAAAACCCTTGGTAATGAGATGAACCACATAGAAGGACTTTCTGACCACAGTGACAATGTGGTGGTCGAAGGAGAAGTTGATGCCAACCTGTGTCCCCAGATCTGTTATAATGCCTTCAGTGTTCAGTGGACTCCCATCGATGTAGTAATTAGTAGGAAATGAGTTTTTCCCAAAGGGGATGACGCCGCATTTTTTGGCAATAAGCTTAAGGCCATGGTTTCGACACCAGTCATTGGTCTCAATGAGGCCTTTCTGTAGGATGTCTACATCACTTGGGGAGTTAATAATAGCTCCCAGCTTGCAGTCGGCTGTGAACTTTGTCAGCCAGAGTCCCTCCGTGTTGACTTGGACTTCTGAGAAGCAGTTGCCAAACAGGCGAGGACCCAGGACCTATCCCTGTGGGACTCCACTCGTGACTGGTCAGCATCTGTCTTGGAGTTGTCTACTTTCACACTGTGGGTTCTGTCTGTGAGCCAGTTTACAACCCACCTAGTGATATAGGGGTTGATGCCTAGTCTGGTAATATTGAAAACAGGCAAGAATCCCTGAGATGTGAAATTGTATTTTGTTTTGCATGTTTGGATCGGATAGGTTGAGTGAAAATTACTTTGTGATTGTTGTTTTGCCTGATATTCTGAAAGAGCAAACATGGAGCACAGTCGACTTTTCTGAATTCGCCCATCAAACTAGAGTTAAGTAGGGAAAGGTATGTGTGTGAGTGTGTGTTTTTTCATTCAAAGCTCCCAGCATCTCCCTTGAAATTCGCACTATTCACTTAGAAAGCTAGAAGAATAAGAGGTTTTATATTTGCATGATTTTTCAAACCAGGTGGATTCTGTGCCTTCAGGAAGAAGAATTTTGCTGTTATTCCTGTTCCTGTCCCAGAGGCAATGTGATACAAAAGTAATTTGGACTTTACAGACACTCAGCAATTCACCACATTTGAAATCTGGTTGTGATAATATGTAGGTACCAAAAATACTTTATGTAATCAACATAAAAAATTTAAATGTTCTACATATTTCCAAATCTTCCATAAGCAAACTCCAATTTTTATATAAAATATCAGAATGGGAATGCTGTGCAAGGTGTAGGTGTTAGTAAAGGACATTCCAAATTTTTTATCTGGGGAGTTTGAGAACACCTCATCATTCCTATTTGTTCCCAGGTTTAATGGGGTGTAAAAAGCATTTCTCCTTTTGGTAACCACCTCTTCCATAATAGAGTCGACCAAACTGGGCGGGTATCCTCTTTTGAGGAACATATTAATAAGTGCATCACATTCGTGTAGGAATACCTAACACCATCGGTGCCAAACGGAGAAGTTGTCCATTCACCACTGCTTTTTTTCTGGTGTTTGGGATGCCAACTATGGAAATGTAAAAAATAGTCGGAAAATGTTGGTTTCCTGTAAATAGTGCTAAAACAACTTAGTAGTCCTTTTTCATCTCTTTATCTAAGTATGTTATACCATCCTTATCAGTGCTAAATGTGAACTTTAAAAAATCCACCTTGTTGTTAATAAACTGGATGAATTCATCTAACTTACACTCAGTATCAGTCCAAAAAATAAAAATAAAAAAATAAAAATAAAGTTCACATTTAGCACTGATAAGGATGTTATAACCTACATGTTTAGAAAGAGCCTCCTTGGCTTCCTGTAACATTTTTGTTTGAAGAAATGTACTCTGTCATGGACTCTCTGATCTTAGAAATGTTGTTGTATTTTGGTATCTTTTTTATTTTCTAGCTTAATAGTATCTCAAGATTGCATTTACCTCATGTCGGTGACCATTTCTGCTTTTTCATGGCCATCTCACTATTTCTGTCTTTGCCTTCTGGTTTAATGCCCTTTTTTGGGTATACTTTACTAAGCTGTTATTCTTACTAGATTTTTTGGCTGACATAAAACTTTCTTGACTCTCCTTTTTTTCCCAATGTTTACACTGTTTGTGTGTAGTTTTCAGTTCACTTGGCTCTTAGCTGTGTTAATTGCTGTTCATCTGCCAGCCTCCATACCAGAAGTCCCAGTTTTATGCATTTTATTGTGAATGATCCTAAGAGTATTGCGGTGGTGGTGCTGCGGTAGCGTTGTCGCCTCATAGCAAGATGTTGTCCCGTTCGATTCTCAGCTAGAGCGTCTTCTGTGTGGAGGCATACGTGAATGGGGCGTGCCTTCATTGAAGGTTGTGCGTCAGGGCTGGTAACCCAGTACGTAAAAATCCATTACCAATCATTAGCGGACCGGAGTTCCGCTGTGGTGACCCCTAACCGGGAAAAGCCGAAAGACACAAACAAATTGTGAATGATCCTAAGCCTTGTAAGAATGAGGTAGTTCTGATAATCTAGCCATTCCAGCATTTCAAGTGTCAAATGGGATAGATTATTTTGAGCACAAAAGGGAAATTGGCCAGGCTTAAAATGGCCTGCAATGGAAGTTAGCCTTGTAATTAGTGATGAACCTAGGAACTTATGAGAAGTTTAAAATTACAAGAATTGCAAATTTCAGTTGTGAATAAAAGTGGCAGCTAAGATGTGATTTAAATAAAAGGTATGGATTAAATTGCAGTACTAATATCAAATGTGCTCTTAGGCTTAGACACTTTAAGACATTTTAATAAGCTATATGTATATGTAAAATGTTTCATTTCATTTTCATGATTGGTTGATTTATAGTTATGTATTTAAACCTATTATATTAATTGTGTTCTTTTTACCCAGAAGAATAAAATTGATTCTGAAAGCATGCAATGGAATATTTTTTCACGATTATTCTGTAAATTTAATAAAATATTATAGTTTTAGCTTTTGCTAGAGTTTCTCAATTTTTAAGGGTAGTTTGGGAGTGTCCACTTATACATCAGATGTTGTAGTTTTAATTTATATTACAGTGGGTTCTTTTAGGAACCCAAAAGCACTTACTGTCACACAAAATAATTTTGTTTGCCTGTCCTTCTAATGTTTTGTTCATGTTTTTAACTGAATAGTGCTTTGTTTGCTTGAATATGCATACACACATACACAGTGTGTATGTATGTATGTTTATGTATATATATATATATATATATATATATATATATATATATATATGTGTGTGTGTGTGTGTGTTTGTGTGTCTTTTTAGACAGACACACACATACACATTTCTTTTTGCATTTGTATAATTGTCTTGTGTAAGTTTAACCTCTGGGATTAGGTCACGGCAAAATAAAAACCTTATGCTATGTGTGTGTGTGTGTGTGTGTGTGTGTGTGTGTGTGTTTTATAAACAGAACTTGGTGGAATTAATTGTCTGGATTGAAAAGACGTAACTATGAATTATTAGAATGGAGTATTGATGATTATTTTCTTATTTACTCTAAGAAAAGTATTTTAAGATTAATTAAATTTTAATTGTTTGTACTCTACTCTTAATTATATTTTACTTGTCTGTTATCTGCTTAGCAGCTCAGGGATAAAACTTGAGATAGCAAGACCTAGCCATTTGTAGAAAAACTAGTTTACTATCAAAAGGTTGAAATTCATATGGTCTAACGTTCATTTGACTGACCCATATGGTCGACACATGAATATTAAGTTGTTCATTTGGTCGACAGGAAGTGCATGCAAATTACCTGTCGACATTATGTTGACAACAGGGCAAGGATATACCCTTGTCAGCACTGTTGTGCGATCTTGGAGTTGTAATATATAAGTAGCAGGGGGTGTGGGGGGTGCAGGGGGGCTTGCTTACTGTCAGCGCTGCAGGTGTTTTTCGACCATTTAAACTTTGACATTTTTTTTTCAGTATTTTGAATGTTTGGCGTAATGACCTTCGATGTTATGACTGTCCACCATATGAATTTCAACCTTTTGATAGTAAACTGAAAAAATATACATCTATAAAAATAAAGCATATTAAAAATGTGAAGGATCCAAGAATGGGGCAACATGAAAGGAGTACACATTCAGGGTGAGAGGATAAGGAGATAGATTTGGGATAGAAGGAAGCTGTTTGGCTCAGGGAACTTTGGGTGTCGGAGGATGTGTGGCTTGCAGGAGAGTGATGAAGCTTTATAAAATAATATAGGAGCTCCTGATTGTAGTAGTTTAGCTAGTTAGAGTAAGAATGGAGGGGAGGAGGTGGCAACAGAAGGACAGCAGATGAGGTGGTATTGAAATATATATGGTATGAAGGCCAGAGGACATGAAGACTTGGACACATTATCATTGAAGTATAAGCAAGTAATGTAACACAGAGTAAGATGAATTGAGAAAGTAGGAAATACAGTCATAAATGGAAGGGCAAGGAGGAGGAAACAAGGGAGGCAGGACAGATGCAGAATGGCCAGGTGGTAATTTCTTGTACTCTGATGATGCCCTGATGTTTGGGTGAAAGCGCTAAGTACTTTTCATTTTATTTTATTTTGTGTGTGGTTCAGTAATAAAGCAGGTTGACACAGTTCACTGTGTGGGTTTTGTATTTTACTAGATACAGATAGCAATGACAGCTGATAAAGTGGAACTAGAGCCAGTTGTGTCCATGTAGGAGTCAGCATCATAGGTAAGCAGTGAAGAACACTCAGCCAGATAGGCAAGGAAGTGGGTGAAAGAGACAGAACAATTCAGAACAATGATTTCCAACCTTTTTCATACCAAACCACTATTAACAACATTAGTGTTTGGCCATGATACTTTCATATCTCCAGTGTACAACAAAAAGTAATATTTTGTTTATGCATTAGATTGTCAGTATGTCCTTGTGTTTACAACATTTCCTTCACTTACTACAACCAGCTCAGTATTCTTAGTTATGATCCCCTCAGTACATGCAAAGCGATCCAAATTAGTCTGTCTTATAAAACCAACATATTCCTATTTCCCACTCTCCTTTATTTTCCTTTGGTAGGCCAGAATATTTGCTGTAGAATATGACAGATTTTGCTGGAAATCTCTCTCTTCTTTTCTGGAGGAGGTAATTGAAATATGCTTATTGTGAAGGATCGACTGGCTGCCCCTTCTTCCTGCAATGCAAGATGCATGGGTCAGTTATCTACTCAGAGTACCACTTTCACAATTCATCACCTTAGAGCTAAGACAAAATGCAGTCTGCAGCAATTTAAAAGAGACAAAGTATTCTTATGAAAATATACTCTAGATGGCAATGTCTGTTTTTAATGTTATCATACAGCAAGCTCTTTCGAATATAGAAACAGGAAATGAGTTATGCATAACTGGAAAACCTCCTAACCTGGCTGTTTTTCTCAACAGTAATGCCTGTTTCCTACTATATATTGATCTCATTTATTTCTGAACACTGTAAGCATTCTTCTGTTACACAACTTATATCTTTTCTAGGTTGGTATTGTGAACATGCATTCTGAAAGCGGGCATGAAATCATGTCTATCATATAAAACTCTGCTGTTTCCAGGATTAAATCTCTCAGAAAACACACTACATGTAACTTATTACATCCTACTGACACCTCAAGGTGTCAAATATTGCTTGTCAAAACCATGCTATGTACAAGGTTTTAAAAGACTTCATCTTAAAACGTACACAATGGCAAACTCAACTGCATTAATATTTGACCTGTTTAGTGCAGGTAAATAGATATTTACTGTTGTTTTATGATATTAATTTATACAGATATAATTTTCACATTTTTCTAAATACCTCAACAACCATGAAATACAGACAGAACTCCTTAGTCTCATATGAAAACTCTCAGCTAGATGAATAAAATGCTGCTGGTAGTATGTGTGCAACTTGAGTGGTTGCTGAGATATTGTAAGCTGTTTACAAAATATTACAAATGTAATTGTTACTGTGTTTACTGTGACTTACAAAATTCTGTTTAGTACCTAGAACCTAAAGAATACTACCACTATAAAAACAGTTGCGCTGACGAGTTTGCCATTTTTACTTATTTTGTAACCCCTATGGTTCCAGAGATATGAACATTTGTTTGAAATGTGAGGACATAATTTGATTCTGTCAAAAGGCTTAGACGCCACCCATTGGAAGTTACAGTACAAACTTCCTGAGCTCCATTGGAGTGAATGAGTTAAAAGGAAACCGACTTCTTAAAGATTAGCCTTCCTGTCACACGTATCTAAGAGTCCAATGAGTGATATTCTATTCTATAACAAGCCTGAAGCCAGGAAGCAGCAGGAGAATGTAAGTAAAGTACCTTTGCGGCAAATGAGCTCTAAGCCAACAATGCTCACAGGTCATTGGCATTTGCTATTACAAAATAGCAAAAATAAAAAAAAAAACAAAATACCTCCACACAATGGTTAGCCATGTCACAGTCCTGCAATGTGGAATGTTCAGAATTGTTCTGTGCTGATCACTGTCTTTATTACATCAAATCACTGTTTTTATCACATGTGGTTTTGCTATAGCAGCAAAGCACTATACATGTTTCCTGCAAACTTAGAAACTGCCATTAAATGAAAATAGTTCTTCTCACAATGCAGTGTAAGACACACTAGTTTGACTTTTTGATTAAAAATCAAATTTGCATGCAAGCATGTTGCAAAGTCATGGAGATTGTCACTGCTCATGCCACAGAGATTACTAATGGGGATAGATTGCTACAAGAAAATTTAGCATTGTTTTGTCCAAGCACACCTTCCAATTTTTGGTCTTGAACCTCTGAATATGTTTTGTATTTCACGATCATACGAGGAAGGTCTTCCTTGATAGGTAAGCCACATATAGTGGGTACATCCTCAGACTGCCCCATTTCTTCTCCTCATACTATTTCTGTTACAAGCCTTATTTATATTTCCTGAATTTAGATAATGTTTATCTACTTTGCAGTACACTTACATATTAAATTTCCCTGTACAAAAACTTTGAGCAAACATAACATTATGAATTAATATTTTTGATTATTCACTCCAGATACCTTTATCTCCATTTTAAACTATAGTTCTCAAATTATTCTGGCAAATAATAACTACTTGGATACCTTTTCAGGTATATCAGCCCATATTTTTAAGGCTTAATTTGTAACTTTCAGTGTTTTACAGGTATACTCACATTTTAGATGCCACCATTCCATTTATTTTAGCTTTATTTTTTGCAGTTTATAAGATGCTATTTTGTTAAGTTTTAATAATTAGTAATAACTGACATATCAGTAACTGCTTTTTCATCAAATATTTTATTTTTTTTTGTCAATAAGATGAAGGAAATGTCTGGGTAAAGATAAGAATTGATGAATCAATTTATGTACTTTGTTATAATACTTATTCTAATCATCTGATCTCCTGAGTTCTAAAATTATCCTTCATAGAACTTTTTTTTTTCTTAATTTAATTGCAGTTATGATTGAATATCATCTACACCTGCAAAGTATTTTATCAAATTTATGTATAACATTTGTATTTTTTTCTGATGCTGTTTTTTACTAAATACCATAAATTTACTTTTCTTATAATTTATCTTTAATACAAATTTTATTACAGTCTTCTTTAAATTGTTTAATTGCTATCTCATTCATAGGTTCATAGGTTCAGAGCTGTGTACTAAGCTAAGGGCCCTGGAGCCTATATAAGCCTAGCCCAAGAAGATTTCCTGGCATCATGCCGCCCAAAGTTAGTTACCAGTGCCCATGTCAAGTAAGGCCACTGAAGTGATCCCCAGGATGAACTTCCTATTGCCCATCCACTCGTCAAGATTTCTCTTAAAGACGGCCAGTGAAGTGCTCTGCTTGATGTGAATGGGAAGTTTGTTCCAGAGTATGGGAAATCTCTGCTCCAGCATGTTCTGTTTATTGTGGTAATGAAGTTTAGGTCCCTGGAGTGTGTGGCACAGAGAGATTGGAATTTCTTTAGGTGTAGCATATCTAGCAGCTCTGGATCCGTCATGGCTTTGTAGGTCAAACAGAGATCGCCTCAAAGTAGGCGATAAGGGAGTATAGCTGGAGTTTTTTTAGTCTGTCCACATAGGGCATGTATCTATGGCCTAAGATCCTTTTTTTGAGCTATTTTTGTGGCCTTTACAGTTGTTGTAGGTGTCTAGTGAGGTACATACCAAATGGGGCATTATATTCTATAATAGGTCTAATGAGGGATGAGTAGAGAGGGATTATGACCTTTTTCTTCCTGGATTAGAAACATTTTGTAATGAGATGTGTCACATAGAAGGACTTTTTGACTACAGTGGCAATGTGGTTATCAAAGGAGGGGTTGCTTTCAACCTGTGTCCCCAGGTCTCTTATCACACCTTCAGTGTTTAGTGGACTACCGCCTATGTGGTAGTTCATGGGCAATGAATTTTTTCCCAAAGGGAATGACAATGCACTTTTTGGCATTGAGATTAAGGCCATGGTTCTGGCACCAGTCACTGGTGTCAGTGAGGTCTTTTTGTAGAATGCCTACATTAGTTGGAGAATCAATAATGGCTACCAGTTTGTAATCATCTGCGAACTTGGTCAGCCAGAGTCCCTTTGTATTGGCTTGAACTTCAGAGAAGTAGATGCCAAACAGGAGAGGACCTAGGACTGATCCTTGTGGGACACCACTTGTAACTGTTCGGTAGTCAGATTTGGAGTCCGCTACTTTCACAGTGTGGGTTTTATCAGTGAGCCAGTTGGCAATCCATCTTATGACATAGGGGTTTATGCCTAGTTTAGTGAGTCTATCTATGATTCCTGAGTGAGGGATGGTGTCGAAGGCCTTGGAAAGATTTAGGTAGGCTGTGTGAACTACCTTGCCCTCATCCACAGCCCTGATAACAGACTCAAAGAAGTCTATCAGGTTGAGCAGGCATGGTCTACCTTTCACAAAACAAACTGTGTGGGGTCCAGAGTTTGGAGATTTCCTTTGTCCTTATTTGTAAGGTCCATGATGATGCACTCCATAGCCTTACATATCAGACTCATCAGACTAATGGGATGGTAGTTCCCAGGGTCTGTAGTCGCTCCCCCTTTGTGGAGTGGGATGACTGTAGCAGTGCGCCATTTGGTAGGAATAAAGCCTGAACTGAGGCTGTGATTGAACAGGGTACTCAGGTGTGGTGCCAGTTCACTTTGTAATTCATGTAGAACACAGCCAGGGATATTATCAGGTCCCATGGAAGCTGTATTCTTGGCTTTCAACAGTGCAGTTTGTACCTGTATAGCTGTGATGATAGGGACTTGGCATTCCTCAGGCATTGTGATAGGCCCTTTAGGGGGTGAAAGGGGGGTAAAGTTCGCACTGAAACTGTTGGCCAATATGTTGACAATGTCACTTGGTTCTGTATATGTATTGCCATTGTGCTGTAACTCAGAGCAGACCTGAGTATTGCCATGTAGATTCTTGACATAATTATAGAATGCCTTGTGGTTGTCTTTAGAATCTGCACCAATTTTGCTTTCATAGCTAGTTTAGAGGACTTGTTGATGGATCTCAGTTTTTTGCTGAGGCTAACAAGGAAGTATTTCCAGTCTTGGGATTTCACACACTACTGCAACAGTTTTCTCTTTCTGTTGTAGAGTTTGTTTATGGTGGGGGACCACCAGATTGGCTTTTTTTTTTTTTTTTTGGAGGAGAGCGCCTTGGTTCTGTTTGGTATGGCCCATTCCATGCACTTGTGTATGTGCTCATACAGTCCATTGGTGTATGATTCAGCAGTCATGCACCTATTTTCCATTTGCATGGGTGTCATGAAGTTAGCCACCTCTGTTTTTAGAAGCCCAAAATTGGCTGTGGAGAAGTTTTGATGGTGATTTCCTTTGGGGAGGGAGGGTGAGGATGGGATGTGGATATTCATGGTGATTAACTTGTGGTCAGATCTGATCAGAGAGGAGTTGATTACTGGTGTAGAGCAATGGTCACCCATGTTAGTAATGACCAGGTCAGGGATGTTTCTACCCCTGGTGGGGGTAAGAATGAGCTGGTCCAGGGTGTTGGAATTAATGAATTCCAGAAAACGTTGAGCAAGTGTGTTGGTACATGAGTAATTTTCCCAGTTACTTGAGGGTAGTTAAAGTCTCCCAGTATAAGGGTATTGGGTTGTACCCTAATATTTTCCAGTGTGTTTAGAAATGTGGAGTGGGAGTCTTGGGACATGGTGGGGGATCTATAGCAGGCTACAACCTGGATTGCAGTTTTACCCAGTGTTAGTTGTACCTGAAGTATCTCTGATGGGTTATGTTGGGCTACTAGTTTGGAGGTGTGAATATGGAGACACCACGGCCTTTAGTGCTTCGGTGCAAGTTTAAGGGCTGAAAGGTGTGGTATGAATTATAGCCTGGTAGTGCTGGGGTGCTGTCCGGAGCCTTGAACCAGGTCTCAGTCACTGCACAGACGTCGATGTTCTCCATTTTAAGGAGTGCTTCGAGGGAGTGCATTTTGAGATTTAGATTTCTAGCATTGAGTAGCATAACCCTCAGATTTTGTTTGCTTGTAGCTGTTATGGTGGTAATTTTGTCTTCAGGACATTGCCTAAAAAAGGCACTGTAGGGGTTGCAAGAGCCTTGGCCAGTATCCAGAATCCCTGGGGTGACAGGTGCAGGCCATCTCTGGCGAAGCATCGAGGTCTGTCAGTCATGTCATCCCAGGCAGACAGATACTGGATCCCCTTAGAATGACACCAGAAACTTAGCTAATTGTTGAAGTCAATAATTTTCTGCTTGTACTGTGGTATCATTCTGGATGATGGTAGGATGCTACTCAGAGCTAGGGTCATACCTGCCTGGGCTACAAGATCCGAGAGCTCCTTTATGTCTCTTTTCGTGTAGTCCAGGGAGGTACATCTCAGGTCATTCACACCAACGTGAACAATGACAGAGCCATATTTGTACCTGTTGTGGCGTGACCTCAGTGCATGCATTATGTGGCAGATCCTGGCACCCGACAGGCAGCTGACCATAACTTTCTCCTTATTCAGCCTAGTGAGTGGGACATCAGTGTGCCTTACTATTGAGTCACCTATGACTACAGTATTTGGGTAAGTTGTTTTTCCTTATGGGCTTTGGTTGAGTGGCACACTGTTCATGCATGCTATGTGTCTCATGGTTTGTGCTGGGGTGTGGTGCTTGTTTGTGTTTCTGCCTCGGAGGTTTCTGTTGCTTGGGCATATTTTTATTGAAAGCCTCCACGAAAGTAGATGTGTTTTTGTGTTACTATGTGAAGGTTGTGGTGGTGTAAGTTCTGGAGGGCTATGTGTTGACTATGGTGTGGTGCAGGTGTTAACCTTCTCCTCTTGACTGGCTAATCCAGTCTTGGTTGGAAAGTGCTTGGCTTCCAATTTGGCTGTATATGTGCATCTCTCCTAAGTCATAGTGTTGGGAGGTAAGAGGAGAGGGTTAGCTGTGTACATGACACAGTTGCTACACTGACTCGGGTTGCCCAAGTTCACCACGTTGACAGGAGAAAGCACAGAGAACCGATCTTTAGACATGTCTGGATATGAGCTCAATATATTAAGTACTGAAGCCTTTTACAGGAAAAATCTCACTCAAAGTGTCTGAGTATGTACAGAGCACTGCCAAACACTTGAGGGGAAATTAATACGTAGACCCTGAAAATTTAAGCATTCAGTGATAGGATCCCCATATCACTGACAGAGGTGATAATGGAACAATTTTCTTTCCCTACCTTAGGCAAACCTTCCTTAGATGAAAGAATTTTCCTGATAACATCATTTATAAATATTATAAACAACCAAGTAGCTAATTACAACCTTGTCTGGCACCATTTTGATGTCAAAAACCTTCATATAATAACCTTTCGTGGAGGACAGGCTATAGCCCAGTTATCTCTACATAGCTGCTGATCAACTTTTATCAGTTCCTTGGGAAAGTCTGTATGCCCCATAATTTGACATAATTTAATTATGTTTAAGTTATTAACTCATTACAGCCAAGTGACGCCTCTGTGTACTTCTGCATTTGTAACCTATTGATGCCTCTAGGCATCAACTATTGCATTAATAATTCTAAAATCATACTACATATAACATATTGAAAGATTTCAACTTAACGTTTACATGATTGCAAACATGACTGTATTGATATTTGACCTCTGTCTTGTGCAGGTAAAGAAAGAAAAATACATTTTTGAATAACAATTCATTATTAATAATATTAATCATTATTAATAACAATTAATATTGTCATAAATTTCATGTTTTTCTTAATATCTCAAAAATCAAGTAGTATAGACACAACTGCTTAGACTCACATGAAAGCTCTCGGCTAGATGTTTAAAATGCTGTTGAAATTTTATGTATAACTTGAGTGGTTGCTGAGATATTGCAAACTGCATACAAAGTACTGCAAACTTAATACTTACTATGTTTACTGTGACTTACAAAATCCTGTATAAGACCTAAAACCTTATGAATACTACCACTATAAAAATAGCTTGTGCTGAATAGTTTATTATTTATACTTCTTTAGTGACTCCTGTAGTTCCAGAGATATGATCATTTCTTTGACATATGAGGACATCATTTTATTCTATTAAAAAGCTTAGGCTCCACCCATTGGAAGTTACAATGAAACCTTCAGAAACCCCACTGGAGAGAAAGAGTTAAAAGTTACTTCTAAATCAAGTGACAAATTCCTAACTCATGCCCACTTATTGTCTATTAAATGTGGTAATAAACAGCATATCTGCAAAGCTGGTCTCTTTTCTCTATATGCAATATGAACAACCCACTTCCTAACTTTCTGACAACTAGTGACTACACATAATCTCAATAACAGACCAGAACACTGTCCATCTCCAAATGATGTAATCACATACTCCACTAATAGAACTCTGTGCTCTACAAACACCTGTTTCTAGTAACAAAATCAAACAATTCAGCAGAAAACTCCCAGTACATCATGCCAGTACATCAACTACACCTCCAAAATGTAGAACATCATTGCTCTTCCTCACAGACAAACGGACACTCTAAAAATCCTTTAAAACACAATTACAAATATCTTGCCCACTTCTTGCTGTGTTCCTACATTTCTCCAGGGTAGACCTCACACTTGCTTCTCATTACTACAGGCAACATCTCATACATTCTCCTAATTTTTTCCCAGCGAACCAAAATCTGTTGCTACCTCTTTTCCCCTCTCAAAACAATTGTAAACTTAATCTTGCTGAAACAAATGTATTAACCCAATTATCAGCATATCATATTGCATTATTACAGAATATTCTTAACAGCTGATTTTCTGAATCTAAAAGTGAAGTCTGCACACAAATATTTAACGTTAATTGCTGTATTAAGAAGTAATTGTATATTGTAACACGAATGCAACACTATATATTATTTATATGATTACATTGTTTTCCATTCTTTATTCTAAGTGAATTTTGCACACTCATATCCATCACTATTAGAATGCAATGAGAATAAAACTGTGTATACTGTATCTTACAATATTAATGCAGCCCTGTGCATTGCAAATAAATGTAGATTTTATTTTACTCTTTTTATCTTAGTAGAGATGTTTCTACCTCTTTATCCTATATGTATCTTGGGTGTGTATATGTTTATGTAAGTTGCAGCTTTTCTCCCTGGGCCTCTACTGAAAAAGGGTTTTAATGTCGAGTCAGACTTTCCCAATAATCAAATGCAATAAATAAATAAGCAAACACAGAAATAAATAAATAAATAAATAAATAAATAAATACATGCATTTTGATAATTTTATCTTAAGATTGTTTTCAGATGTTCTATTGTTATTGATAATGAAAAATGTATATATGTATCCAGTAACTGGACAACACAGGTTCAGATTTCATCCATCACCTTCTTTAAATATTGGTACCACAATACCTCTTTCAACTCTTAGGAAAATATTAATTATTCTTTATAGGAATTATGCAGTTTGTTAATTAACTCATCCAGTCTTAATGCTTTTCTACCTTTTATGTTGTTGACTACACTTTTATCTTTTATATATCAATTTTTATGTTTAGTTAATCTTTGTTATTGATTTGCTAAGCTCCTAGTAATTATTTTCTCAGTGCAAGATAACATTAATTTGCAGAAATGTTTATTATATCAGTTTTCTATTGCTTGCAAAATGTTATTCCTACCTATTTATTATGTTCATTTTCTTTAGTGTCAACATAATATGTCATCTTTTTCTATATATCAATGTCATTTTTCATTATTTTTCTGTCCTCCGAGTATCTAGTTTCTTTATTTGCCAAATAACCATAATGGTTAACAAAACTAACCTGTATAAACATTAAAGTCCCAGCCTCAATGTTAATTTCCACCACTGTCCACTGAAATATTATCATTCACTTTAGTCAACTTCTTATTTTTATTTTCACATCTATTCCTAAGAGGCAGACGGATATTCCGTGTTTAGCACCCATCTCCTTTGTGGATTATTTCCACCACAATGTACATTTTTGTTATTTTAATGTACTTAGAATAAACAAACTGTTTAATGCCAGTCATAGTTATTAATCATCCTTTCACATGCACATATGTTTTCTGTATTAATAAATTTCAAAAATTTGCATTACGGACATTTCATGATTTGTTAAACAAGTTTCCTTCAAATGTATTATCTCATAAAAGCCATGATGTTTTATCCCACTGTTTTACATAGTGCAGCAATGTTCCATAATAGAATTTTATGGGTGCCAGCTTGTGTCTGCCTTATCCATTTTCCTAGTCATTCTTTCATGTTGCACCTTTCTTGCATCCATATTACTGTATAAACACCTATCACATCTGGTTTATACTGCTATTCAGTTCTTCCTCTAATTCCTTACTATACCGTATATCAATCTGAATACCCACTTCTGCTCTAGCTACCCAGACAATGCCATTATTCTTCAGGTGCTCATTGCATGAAGTTTCAAAGAGGAATTATAATTTTTGTTTTTACTTTCTGGAAATATATTATATGTAGACAACAAGGATAAATACTTTTCACATCTCATTGTTTGCTGCCACCTGTTATACTTCTTATATCTTCTCTTCTGCTTTCCATGGATCTATCCCTACTAAAATGTTATTTGCTTTTATCGACTCAAAAAGATCTGTGTGTTGTTTTCACCCTTTATGTCTGTTTATTGACAGTTACTATAGAAACTTTTTATTCTCAAAATAGACTTCCCATCCATACAGAATAAAGGCCTATTCTTTCCATAAATACATTTTGTCAAATTGCTGAATATATACTAATCACTCAAGAAGACGTGTTAAGATATTCCCCAAGATTCAGCAAGCTCTGCACGGTGCGCAGGAATAGTGCAAAAGCTGCTACATGCAATATGGCTGACAAGCGATCCAGGAATGAGCTCCTGGGACGTGCACGAGCACTCCAACACTTTTCCTGCACGAGCACAGTTCCAGCATGCTAATTACCCCATTTGCAGGTGAAAACCATGCAAATGAGGTGAATTAGTGATCCAGGAAGCAGGCAGGCGTCTGTGCAGGAACAGTGTAACCTGCAGAAATGTATTCGGCTACCAACCGAATACATTTCTGCAAATTATAAAACAGAGGCATGACAGCTCCAAAGAAAGCATGTATTCAGTGTAGTAGGCATGCCAATGGCCAAATAGATGGCCATTGGCATGGTAAATAGTTGCAAAATTATAGAAAATAACTTATTTTCTTTTGGCCAATTTCAGCCGTTTAAGCGTAGGGCAACGGTGAGCAAACGGTATCGGCCTGAAAATAAAAAAAAAGCAGGAACTAAGCTTTTAAACCCAAATCAGCATTCTGCCATAATAGTCAATAGCATGCAAAAGACAACAATACCATTGAATAGTGCTTGCTAAGGAGGAAGGCTGAGGTTCAGTTTTGTAACCATGCATTAGCAGTCAGTTTTATGCAAATGAGGGGATTGATACTGAATCACAGATTCCTCTTAGTGTTAGCTAGTACCCAACCGTGTAAGTGCAGCAACACCATGGTTCAAGCCTAAGAGGTAGATGACCTCATAAGGGGGAGTGTCATGCATGCTGTAAGCTTATTGGAGCTCTGTGGCCCTTGTTTGCCCTTAGCTAAGCACACCTAAGGAAGGGGGTGTATCTGAGGCTGCCTAGCAGTGTTTACATTGCCTAAACAGGTGTGCATGCCGCACACCGGGTTTTAAACAAAAAAATAAATAAATAAATAAATAAAAAGACAGGAAATAGCAGATCTGTTCACATCTGAGCACTGGGTATCCACATTGTGCCTTGGGGCTTAAATGGGAAGGCAATGGGAAGGGAAAACAGCAGTAGGAAGGCAATCAAGGAGAACTAGCATAGCTGGCAGGTGAAATGTATCAGAATCAGCCAATTACACAGGCAGCAGCCCAGCCCAGCACACTACTATAAACTATGCAAACACCTTTCACTCTGGTTTTTCCCACAAACTCTACACCACCTGTGAACACATACGAGGAAATTTTACCAGACAAAACTAACAAAATGATAGGGGCTGCTGTTGCTCTCCTACATCAATATGTGGAAGAGGATGAGGGTGGTGAGAATGAGAATACTGATGACCAACCCACAGTGAGGAGAAGAAGAGTGTGCAGACCCAGGGTAACCTACCAGGGGCTACATGAGCTGGAGATAGTGGAGTGCTATAGGGTGGACGGGGATATCCTACAGCAAATTGTTGAGCTGTGCGGGCCACGCCTCACACACAGAACCAACAGAGGGAAACCCATCCCAGTGGATACCAAGGTATGTGTAGGCTTAAGAATACTAGCCACAGGTACCTTCAAAAGGCCAACTAGAGATATCATGGGGATCTCACAGGCATCAGCATCCAGGGTACTCCACCAGTTCCTGGATGCCATGTCAGCACATGCCAGTGAGCACATATATTTCCTCAACATCTGTGAGGCATTGACCAGCAATATGCATCTCTTCCACCAAATCGTAGAATACCCTGAGGTAGTGGGTACTATAGACTGTACGCATATACACATCAAAACACCACCTGGTGAGCGGGGTAGGGTCTACATAAACCGCAAGGGATTCCCCTCCATCAACTGACAGGTTGTGTGCAATGCCCAGGGCATTATAATGAATGCGTGTGCTGGCAGCCCTGGAAGCTATCATGACTCCCACATCTGGCATATGATACAGCTGTACCAGAGATTTGCCAGTGGGGACATCCCATATGGCCACCTAGTGGGGGATGCTGGTTACACACTGGAGTCATGGCTGATGACACCCATCAGAAATGCACACTCACCCGAACAAGAACTCCATAATGAGGCACATTCACAAATGAGAATCATAATAGAGCGTGTGTTTGGGATGTGCAAGTCACGGTTCCGGTGCCTGGACATATCTGGTGGAGCCTTGCAGTACTCTCCTGCTACATGTACACACATTTTCATTGTATGTGTCATGCTACACAATATGTTCCTGTGGAAACAGCTGCAGCAGGAATAGCACGAGGCAGGGCCACACAGCCCCCCACCATTGCCAAGGCCAGCACAGGCACAGAGTGACTCAGAGGAGGAGCAACCTGAGCCTGCCCATGTAGGCAGAAGGAGACGTGCCCAGTATGCCCAGGCTTTGGCAAAGAGGCAATGCATAGCACATACACTGACACAGTAGGAACCCAGGGAATGACAGCTCTCTCTGACTCACACATACAGTAAAAGGGATGCCAAATGTGACACTACCTGTGCTTTACCATGTATAGGGAGTGTACTATGTGCATCCATCATAATCAGCTCTCCAGCACCATCCTCAATAGTGGCACAGCCACAAGTAACTCACTCTTCCTATCAGTTGCTGAATGGAGTAGTATGGTCTGCTAGTTGTATCTATGGTATGGATGTGAGCATGCAAGGGAATCGGGTGGCTGAATGGGATGGCAGCAGATAGTGGAAACCTATATGGGCAGCATGGACTCCATAACAAATACTGGTGTCAACAAAGTAGGCAGTACTAGACAAGGTGACAAATCCCACTGCAGTACATGTGGTGACCCAAATATGTGTCCATAGGACACACACATGCATGTCAGTGAGGCCCACATATCCAACAACAGCCTCAGCCAGCAGGACATGTGTAGATGACCATAAAGAAAGATTTTGCTAAGGTCTCCAATTAATGGCAATGGATAACAGCCCCCCACGAGACCTACACAGACAGACTACAACAGGTCAGGCACTTGTATGTTAGTTCTGCAGGGTATGAAGTCTGAAACTGAAATGTAGGTCAATAAAACCTAAGATCTGTACTCTACTGATATGGCTCTAGTCTGCATGATAGGTCAGAATACAAAACAAAATGGAAGCCAACAGAGTACCTGAAATATCAGTACAGTCATAGCAAATGTTTACAGTTGTCAGATGAGCCCCCCCCACCACAATCCTATGTAGAAATGCAGTAACATGTACAAGTGGGGTTAATAACAGTCGAGCAGAGATTACCTGAGCTGGCCCAATTTACAGGATAGATTGTTGCATGTGTACAATATGCAGGGCTCTGTGTGTTAGGTTGTTGTGTGTTGTACATTGTGTGGAAGTGGTCAGCATGTAGGCATGAAGGTGTGTGTCCCAGTGGCCTATGGCCAGTACTGTTGATGACAGGGCCAAGTTCTCACAACTGCAGTGCCAAACCCAATGCATCCCAGCAAGACCCAATCCAGCAGTAATCCATACTAATTGTTCTGATGTAATATCTGTCACCATCTGAAAGATGGACATGGCATGAATGTGGGCCCAGACATACACACAGTACACAGGTGGAAGTACCCTAGACAGACTACATAAAATGTACCTGTCAAATGCACACACCTTTGGAATTGTACATACAGGTTAGCAGCACATTAGTTGTCTGTGGAGTATGGAATACTGATGTATTTTGGCCAATCACTGGCAGACCACAAAAGTCACACTTATGAAGTAATGAGAGACTGCCTATTTCCCTGCACAAGGCAGCATAAGGGGAATGTCCCAGGTATATCTGTGAGTCATCTCCAAGAAGCCTACATATCACACATGCACTCGGCTCATCCCACCATCATCCACAGGTTTATCACAGGTCATATTCCTACTGCTGGGAATGAGTACAGCATGACTCCCACTTCTGTATGGGAATACCCACAGAATGCAGCATGCTGAAGAGGTGCCCTATGCAGGTACCTCTCAACCTGTTAATGCAAAAAATCTGGACAAAGCTTGAC